>NW_013671633.1:7178-12605 GCF_000517525.1 Limulus polyphemus
CTTATCCACCTGGCCATGCCAGGCCTGATACTATAGAGAGACAAACAAAGCCACATAGTTCTGAGAAACCGTAAGGGTTTTCTGTATCGTGTGTTTCATGCCAAACTGGCACATATTCAAAACAGATTATTTGATTGATTATCTTGTAATTAAGCACAAAGCTACACAAATGGCTATCAGTGCTCTGCTCACCACAGGTATCGAAACCCGATTTCTAAGGGTATAAGTCCGCAAAAATAACACTGTGCCACATTGGGGGGGGGGCTATTCAAAACTAGTAATGAATTCAGAAAATATATGAATTCCACAGGATAGTGGATTTTGACCGCTACTCTTATAATGCATACACGGCCCCATGGTGCGGAGCGCGATTTTGTCGGAAACGGGAAACTTAACTTCACAGTTTGGCACGCTAACCGTTAGGCCGCGCCCTTCCATATTACTAAGGAACCCCGTAACCAACAAAGCCATGGACCCACAAAAAATATTG
The DNA here is from genome assembly GCF_000517525.1 of Limulus polyphemus. Lineage (NCBI taxonomy): Eukaryota > Metazoa > Arthropoda > Merostomata > Xiphosura > Limulidae > Limulus > Limulus polyphemus. The sequence continues at coordinate 7,669 of NW_013671633.1, forward strand.
ATGTATAAATAATTGAAAAGTGTGTAAAAAAAACCGATGTCGTCCGTATGGACTCCATCGATAATTCTAGGCTTAATTAGTCTTAGTAAGAAACAACTCCTTTCTATGGCTACCTTTATTTCAGAAGTAAATGATAATGGAGCGAGGCTTCTAATAGGCGTGGAAACTTTCTATGCCGTAGAGATTGCCATGCTTGGGGTTTGTAAAAGTCAGTGAAATATTACTACAACTTCAAGCTCTCACGACATTCTTTTCTTTTTGTTTATTTCGTAACTTGAGAACGTGTTTTTTGTTTCTTTTTTGTGCTCGCAGTTCTTGGTTATTATCCCTTGAAAGCGAACCTGGAATTATCTAAAATAATACAAAGGGCTAATGGATAGAAGAAAATCACATCAAGAGAAAGGCGAAAGTTCCTTTCAGATGTCGCTCATGGCTGAAAAACTGAGTTGTCTGAATGATGATGGCCAAATCAGTTATCAATAGACTTAGGCTTAAGAGTGAAGCCTTTCGCGTTAAGTTTATTTGTCGTTTTTTATCCACACTCAATAATCATTTTCAATTTTCGAGCGAGGGCTATTTGCGCTCAGATCTCCCTAATTTTTAACTGATAACCTTATCAACAGAACCCGCCGCCAACTCTTTAGCTACTGTCATGATATAAAAGATTGTTTAGTTTAAATATTAGTGATTAATTTATGTTTGTGAGTGAATATTTTATTATTTTTAAGTTTTGTTCTAATAAGAGTTAAAAGCAGACGACTGTAGAAGGTTTTGTTATTAACTAATTGGTGTCGAGAATATAGAAAGCGGCCAGACGACTATGTCATAAAGATATAAATAGCGTGAGACGAACGGGAAGCAGCAGACAGATAAAAGCAAAGGGACTATAGTTGGTGTGAAGTTAAGTAACGTAAAAGTGATAGGCCTAACGTTTTATATATATTAGAGTGAAACTAACAGTGGAAAAGGAAATAAAAAAAATAAGTTTATTCCGTCAAAGCGAATTTCTAAAGTAATTGAATCAGCCTGAGTTCACTTTGTCAAAAGGAACATAGGATCTTCACAAGAAAGAAGACCACAATCGTAAGTGAATCACACCAGACTAATATTGCGATTAGAGAAAATAGTTCGGCTTGTCAACTGAGATTCTAATGTATTTGAACAGGCCTAAGTGGACTTTTGACAAGAAAATGAGAACTATACATATACTGATATAACGTTTACGATATGCTTATATAGAAAGCGGCCAGACGACTATGTAATAAAGATATAAATAGCGTAAGACGAGCGGGAAGCAGCAGACAGATAAAACAAAGGGACTATAGTTGGTGTGAAGTTAAGTAACGTAAAAGTAATAGGCCTAACGACTGACATAGGCCTAACGTTTTATATATATTAGAATGAAACTAACAGTGGAAAAGGAAATAAGAGAAAATACGTTTATTCCATCAAAGCGAAATTCTAAAGTAATTGAATCAGCCTGAGTTCACTTTGTCAACACTTTATTGTACAAACATTTAACTTGTTCCGACTATATATATATATATTATTTGAAAACAAGTAAAGTGTGTGATGTTTATTCATCGTTGAATTTATCGCTAACAAGTCACAGACACCTACTGTAGAAGAATCCTGAACCCAACAACTACATAGTATATCTATTTATACTATTAAGAAATATAAGTAAAGGGCATTTATTTCTACAATTGACAAAATAAAAAGCACACAAAAAACAGAACCCATATACATATATAAAATTATTTTTAAATTCTGACAGCTACCTTGTCTAATGGAATAGAAGTACTTGGTCTTCACTTTTCAAACGTACCAATAGCTCTAAAATGGATGTTTTAGCGCCAACAGGACACGAGTCCTATGAGTCCTCGGATTCATAGTCCTCCCTTCAGTTAGCTGAGGCTCATCAATTAACAAAGTTGGATATACTTTGATGAGTTTGAGTAGTTGGTTGAGCACAATCAGTTTTAGGTCGGTAGTTTGATAATGATTTTTGTAGTAATCATCATTTACACGAATCAAAACTTTTACTTCTACCAGATGAGCGTACACAGACACTTTCGGTATTTCAGCATTAACGGTCACTAAGCCTAAACTTACAAAGTACTTGGATCTAAACACTGTGTGAAAATACGAAATTATCCCTTGATATTTTACATGAAGTATCGATACTGGTTCCAAGTGTTTTGTTTAACCCTCAAATTACAAAAAAAAAAAAAATGCTGTCGTTGCTCAGCGATAAGTATGAGGGCTTATAAACTAAAAATTCGGAGTTTGATCCCTGCGATGGGCACAGAACAGATAACCCATTGTTTAGCCTTTGTGACTAACAAACAAAACTACTGTTGAGATCCACATCTTACATCGCATATTGAATAATTTATGTAAAGAATTGAAAAGATATAATAGGGTGATATCAATTATGTCCTGGGTAAGATAGATAGGAGAGACTCCAGGATTCGGTGGGATAGCGGTAAGTTTACCGACTTACAGCTCTAAAATCCGGGGTTGGATTCTCTGCAATGAACACATCAGATAGTCCAATGAGGCTTTAATCTAAAAGACAAACAAAACCCCAGAATTCGGTGGGACAGTAATAAGTTTACGGGGTTACACCGCTAAAATCCGGAGTTCGATTCCCCGCGGTGGACACAACATATTGGCTTTAATCTAAACAAACAAATAAGACCACAAAATTAATTAGTTTTGTTACTAGGGGCGTTTTAATCAACAAATAAATAGCTTCACATACAATTTGATGGATAACTAATTTATAAAGATATGTTGAAAGGTAAAAAGCTGAAAGGGTTCATACTGATCCAACTAGTAATTCTAGTATTAGAATTACTAAAGTATTCCAGACTCTTTGGGCTTGTATTTAATCGAAAAACAAGTTGTTTATAATTAAAATCGTTTTTTTTTTTAATTTGAGCATTTTCAAAGATTCTTTTATTTCGCCTCGAATTATTACTGTTTATGTTGAGGCTCCGTCTAGATGTAGCTTATTTGTTTGGAACAGAAAAAAAAAATATCAAAAGGAAGGAATTTATTCAAAAGCTTCTCTCTGTTTCCTGTTGTTTTGATCCGATTGATTTAGAGAAAGTTGCCTGCCCTCCTTGCTAACTGTTATGTTGAACTGATTGCTCGTCTCCGCCAGGAGGCCTGTCATGTCCTATTAAAGAACGCCCTGTCTCCCGCGAGGGGGAAATACATCTTGATTTATGAGTTACGTGCATGAGAAAGGACAGGCATGCATTAACTGGGAAATTGAGAAAAAGAAACTAGTCGAAGAAAAGAATTTTGATGACGTTCTTTCAGAGCCTTTCTTAAGATCTTTAAAACCTTTCGTAATTGGACGATTCGAACGATTATCGGTATGAAAAAAAAATAAAAAAGAAACAAGTCCCTTTAATGTAAATTAAAGAGCTTAGACTTGTCAGATCTTAATACTTAATAATAATAAGTGATGCAAAAGCTTAGCCTTATCGACTGAAGCTCTACTGGAAAACGGAAAACAACCGTGATGAAAATGGTTTCGTTTCTTTTTTATTAATCTATGGTGTGACAAAACCTTTGGAGTAAGTTATTTCAGTTCTCCTGAAATATGATTCACCGTTTTGAAGTCTCTGTTCGAATCACAACTCGTTAAAGAACGAAGTACTCCAATTGGTTAAATTTCTTCAGTTGTTGTGACGTAATATGGTTCAAGCTGATTTTCAAGATTCCGTTTCATTTTAAAAAACATATAAACAAACAAAAGAAGAGCTCCGATTGGTCAGATTCTTTCTTTTATAAACTCTGATTGGCCACTTTTAATGCCTCAAGTTATTTACAAATTTTGGAAAAAAGAATATTTTGTGTTTACGTATCGTAAAAATCCATGAAATTCATTCACATTTGACGTCACTCAATCCATGTTCATGGATTAATGACTCAAAGTACACTATCGTTGTTGGAATATCTAATAAATCTAATCTTAATAAAACATAAAACGCGAAAAAATATATTAGCCAAAGGAAAAAAAAAATTCAAACTAAAAACATGCCCCCCCCCCAGTGCCACAGCGGTATGTCTGCGGACTTACAACGCTAGAATCAGGGTTTCTACCATTACAGAAGTTGAGTTTTAAGCCTTTGTTTTAGACATCGCTTCATTATTTGAAATAATCAATATAGTTTATTACTTACAATTTATTGTAGTTTGTCACAAAATTCTGCCATTGATCAAGAAAACAACTGTAAAAATGGATGTTTTAGTTTTATTTTTTGTTTATTTGTAATTAAGCATAAAGTTACACAATGGGCTATCTGTGCGCTGCCCACCACGGGTATCGAAAAGAACTTTAGTAAAAAAACCTAACTTTTTCGAGTGCAATACAAGTAACAAAAAACACACACTCATCGAGTAACAGCACCCAGAATTACTAGGTCGGGAAAAAAAAATTTTTCAAGCTATCAGATCTATCTGAATACAAAACATTTAAAAAAGCTAGTTCCAGTACATTTAACATTATTTAAAAGTCAGTTCTACGGGTTATAAACCACACTGAAACAATCAATTCCTCGAGAGTTAAAATAATTAGAAATAACTAAGTTTAGAAGAGTGAGAACAACTTTGAAACAGCCAGTTCTACAAAGTAAAAAAAAAACCCTTTGAAAGAACCACAAATTTGGAAGAATACAAATAACTTTAAAAAAACCAGTTCTACAAAGTAAAAAAAAAAAAACACTTTGGAAGAAATACAGATTTGTAAGAATACAAATAACTTTAAAAAACCCAGTTCTACAAAGTAAAAAAAAACACTTTGGAAGAACCACAAATTTGTAAGAATACAAATAACTTTAAAAAACCCAGTTCTACAAAGTAAAAAAAAACACTTTGGAAGAACCACAAATTTGTAAGAATACAAATAACTTTAAAAA
>NW_013671633.1:13269-15146 GCF_000517525.1 Limulus polyphemus
TAAATTAATAAACAGTGTTGATACTTTATGTTAACATTTTACAGGAATCAGCAGTTACAGACTATAAACAGTGTTGATACTTTATGTTAACATTTTACAGGAATCAGCAGTTACAGACTATAAACAGTGTTGATACTTTATGTTAACAAGTAACAGGAATCAATAGTTACAGACCATAAACTGTTACAGACTATAAACAGTGTTGATACTTTCTGTTAACAGGTAACAGGAATCAGCAGTTACAGACCATAAACAGTGTTGATACTTTATGTGAACAGGTGACAGGAATCAGCAGTTACAGACCATAAACAGTGTTGATACTTTATGTTAACATTTTACAGGAATCAGCAGTTACAGACTATAAACAGTGTTGATACTTTATGTTAACAGGTAACAGGAATCAGCAGTTACAGACTATAAACAGTGTTGATACTTTATGTTAACAGCTTTTGGAAACTCAATAAACTAAACAGCATTTCATAAAATTACTTTGTAAAACAAAGATTTCCACAAACGCGATTAAAATTAAAGCAGTTTTATAAAAATGTTATTTTTATTATAAATTGCTAAAACTTCATCAGACTAAATATGTAGCATCCAAAGGAACCATTATGGAAGAGTCCACCATGTTTCAGAAAAAGAACGTTACAGAACATTCTAGTAAATCTCATATTTTAAAACGAAATGAAAACACATCGGTGAGAAGGAACTTTCGAGACATTTAATGTTGTATTCTTCATTTTATAAAATCACAAATTTCCTGCACTCACCCCCCCCCAGCGTCTCAGCGATGAGTGGGCTTATAACGCTAAAATTCGGATTTTTTATATCCGCGGTGGGCAGAGCATATATAGCCCATTTTGTAGCCTTATGCTTCACAACAAACAAAGCAATTTCCCCTTCTTTTCCATACCTGAAAACGTTATTGCTCGTAAAATCACTGACTGGTGATAAGAACGAGACCTCGTTTAATATTACAACCCGAGGGTTGGGAAACAAAGCTAGTTAAAAAAAAAAAAAAGATTACAAAAATTGAAAAGACTGTTTGATGTCCAAAAGTTATTGAGATATAAATAAAGTAGTAAAAATCAATCAATCCCCAGCAGTGGTTTAACTTGTATAGAAATACAACTTAAATACAAAAAATGACAATATACTCTTGCACTAAATTTCTTGTTTCCTTATTTTGTTTCAAAAACTAATTTTTCTGCCAATATTCTTATGATGCTACAAATTATCATCTTGTGAGTACTTACGACTCTATACAAAAAAAAAAACAGCAACAAAAAATACAACACAGGAACGTTTTCTAACAACAACGGTTGTAGCTGCTGTTAGTTTTTACTCTCTGTTAACATAAAGTATCAACACTGTTTATAGTCTGTAACTGCTGATTCCTGTTACCTGTTAACAGAAAGTATCAACACTGTTTATAGTTTGTAACTGTTGATTCCTGTTACCTGTTAACATAAAGTATCAACACTGTTTATAGTCTGTAACTGCTGATTCCTGTTACTTGGGTTTCCCCCCAAAAAGATTGATATTTTATCCACGTTTTTCAGAATCTAGTTTATTTGATTTTTTCAAATGATTCTCTGTTTCTAAAGAGTTGGCTGTTGTTGTTGTTGTTTTTTAGGTGATGTTGATATAGTTTATTTCACCCTTTTAGAGTAAGGGTTTTTAAAGTTATTTTATGATGGTTCTTGTAGAACTGGGTCTTTTAAAGTTATTTGTATTCTTACAAATTTGTGGTTCTTCCAAAGTGTTTTTTTTTTCTTTTGTAGAACTGGGTCTTTTAAAGTTATTTGTATTCTTACAAATTTGTGGTTCTTCCAAAGTGTTTTTTTTTTCTTTTGTAGAACTGGGTCTTTTAAAGT
>NW_013671633.1:15972-27033 GCF_000517525.1 Limulus polyphemus
CCCCCCCCATTCACACGGTGGCTCGGCTATAAGCTTAAGGGCTTATAATGCCCAAAATTTGGGTTGGATACGCGCGATGGGCACAGTATAGATGACCACTTGTGTTTTTAATTTTCTAAAGCTCAACAGAATGCTAACTTTGCTATTAGAGAAATTCAAACGTGGCTCACTGGTTAGCGCGTTGGACTGTAGATCTACTGATTCAACGTTCGAGTCTCGTTACTACAGAAGACACGACAAACTGCTTTCTGAACTTTGAGGCCTAAGGTGCATAATAAAGTTGATGGTCAAATCTCAATATTCGATCAGGCACGATATGGCGGTGTTTTCTGTTGGCTAGCGAACTTCACTCTAGCGGGAATACTTCAAAACGACATCAGAAATGGCGGTACCTTTTCAGTTATTTTAATATGGAGAAATCTTACATTCAGAAAATATGTGACCAAAATCTGATCCGGCCAAGCTCAAATATGTATAAAATACATAAAACATCAATTATCGAGAGTTAGGTTAAACATTATACCTCTTTTCTACAACCTCCGACAGGTGGTGCTAGGTAGCTAAGGATCTTGGCTGTTAGCTGTTGTTAGTAGTTAGGGGGCCTAACCTGCAACCACCGGCACCTGTGGGGGCATGAATGGGAGAAGAAATCAAAGAGTACCCCTCAGGGAAAGAGGACGTTGTTTGATACCGGGGAGGTCACGTGACCTGAAAGTTATATAGTGTGGCGCCGGAGACGGATAACTCAAAAGTGTACTAATAGGGGGTGGATAGTTTCAAACTGTGCCACTAGGGGCGTATATTTTTTCTAGTACATCTAGTTAATTACAAAACTGCTCGTCTCTTTTGTTTCTGGTAAGTTTGTTGAGTTCGACTTTTTCATGTTTTCATATCTAATGTTTACCATAACGAGCTTTGCTTGACCCAGATGAATCTGATATTTGAACATTAGTCATATGCTGGACTCTGACAGTTTTAAAGTTTTAAAACATATACTTTGAATGGTGCACTTTATGTGTTCATAACTGTGCTTTTTGTAACCATATACTTTAAACGGTGCACTTTATGTGTTAATAACTGTGCTTCTTGTAGCCATATACTTTAAACGGTGCACTTTATGTGTTAATAACTGTGCTTCTTGTAGCCATATACTTTAAACGGTGCACTTTATGTGTTAATAACTGTGCTGCTTGTAACCATATACTTTGAATGGTGCACTTTATGTGTTAATAACTGTGCTTCTTGTAACCATATACTTTGAAGGGTGCACTTTATGTGTTAATAACTGTGCTTCTTGTAACCATATACTTTGAAGGGTGCACTTTATGTGTTAATAACTGTGCTTCTTCTAACCATATATTTTGAAGGATGCACTTTATGTGTTAATTACTGTGCTTCTTGTAACCATATACTCATATACATGAGTTATCCACACTGCTTTAAAATGTAACTGACTCGTGATAATTTCACAAAAGATCTACGCCGGTTATTCTAATATAACAATCTGGTGTGAAATACGTGTGAAAGTTACAAACGTATATTGGATCTAATCGTACAAACGTTTAACTGTCATGCGATGTTGAAACTAGTAGGCAAATATAATCACAAGTAACCTTGACATCTTTTACCAAGTCACAGATACTGTGTTACTACGATATTCATACTTGGAATATAAGGCCATTTTTCTGAGTGTCATGTAGCTAAGCTAAACTTTATTCTAAATCTCTAGTGAATATAAAGCATACGTTATAATGATTAACACACTACATTAAATGTGATATAGAAATACAAGGATTGTTCTCGAACTCTACACTTATTTTTTTACGAACCAAATTCAAACTGTATGACCTTCCTTAACGTATTAAAATATTTGTCATTCAAGTCACTCGGAATTATTGCTATGTTTAAAACTAAACACGACATTTCTCTTGGAGCCACCATTACTGAAATGAGCCGAGGATTCCCCACTGTGATATGCGTCACAGCCAGTGTCGTTTGAAGAATATTTGTGCACAATAAAAGTGCAGTGAATATTCTATAGAAATGGTGATATTTCATAAGATTCTATGTTAAGGGTTGCCATTTATTTTCTTTTGTTATAGATTTGGAAAATCTTTTTTTTTTAAACATTTACGTACGTGATTGGATTTGTTCTACTTTGAATCATTTGTTTAGAGAAAAAAAAAACCTTTAGAAAGGTTCGTATAGGTGTTACTATAATTAGTTGAAGCAAAATATTCATATAGGTTTGATAACTAGAAAGTAAAAACAGATATAAAAATGAAAAACTTGGTTTTATATATATATATATCCTGATAAATAAAATGCAGATGTAATAACTATTTTGTGTTTGTACATAACATATTAGTTTTGATTCTATTTGCATCAAACAAAACCATGTCCAGAGCTCGAACGTTTTAGGTTAACATACAAAACAGTCTTTTTCAGAGCTATTCAACTGTACTGTATCGTATAAACAAACCGCAAAGTCAAACTGTATCATATTATAGTGACGCATATGATATATTTCTGGGGTTTGATATTTTATGTTAAAACAAACAAAAAATGGTTCTCTAGAATTGTAAGTTAAAGTTATATACATATATTTAAATCGTGAAATTCACTACATATAGTGAAGCTACGCGTCCAGAGTTCTAAAACTGTGACTGATGTCGTGCAAAGTGACGCTTCAGTGGTTCTTCGAAAACCGTCTAACAAAGCATAATATCAGTGCAACTATACTTAGTTGGAGCAAAATGTTATTACGAAGTTAATACATTCATCGTGCCTACTTCTTTTAGTTTATATGATTCAGACAATATCATCTACAGGTTGATGAGATAAATACGTTATTTGTGTAGAGTTTAAATATATGACATACAAAGCGACATTAAACAGTCCGTTTGAGGTCGACGTAGATTCTCAGCTAAGTTAATGTATGGATACGAATATGATGTATAGATTAACCATCTATACATCATAGAATGATGTATAGAGTTTGAATGTTTTATGTTGATAATAAAAACATGTCCTTTTCAGGACTAGATTGTAATTAAATAAATATATTTGTAAATCTTGAAGCACGCTTTAAAAACATTCGAAATATAAACCATAAAATATTAAATCTAAGTATTCAAAATGGCCTGTTTATTATCGATACGCTCCCAGTGTGCCTCCCCCCCAGTGGCACAGCGGTATGTCTGCGGAGTTACAACGCTAGAATCCGGGTTTCGATACCCGTGGTGGGCAGAGCACAGATAGGCCAAGTGTAGCTTTGTGCTTAATTATAAACAAACAAACAAACAAACGCTCCCAGTGGGTCAGCGGTAAGTTTACGGATTTACAACGCTAAAATCCGGGATTGAACAGAGCGAAGATAGCCAAATGTGGCTTTGTCCCAAAAATAAACAGAGATTCATACAAACATATTATTGAAATTGAAATGAAACAATGAAATAGAAAGTTAACCCCTAACGAAAATGAAGACACTAATGTTGCGTTAGGAACCATAAAGACAAAATATTGTTATTATTATTAGTTCGTAATATTTGTATCCAGAGGTTTGAATGTTATATATTTATTTATACGCAGAGTTTGAAAAAAAAAAAACGGTCCTTTTCAGGAATATATAGATTGTAAGTTAGAATTAGCGTATGCACAAGCTTTGATAGAATTTGATGAAACAAAATAATGATTTTAATCATTAAAACACTTGGTTTGTTATTACGAATTAAACACAAAATCCATTTTTCTTTGGACATATAACTTTGGTTATAGTTTTAATATAGCATATATCCATATATTTAATGTTTTATGCAGTCATCTCCGTATATTGAAAGTTAATATATGTGTAAACCATGAAGTACACCACACAAACAGTCAAAAGTACAAAATATATTTTACCTATTTAAAACGTCTTGTTTATTATTCATATTGAAATCAAACTATAAATTAAAGGGTTGACCCTAACGATAATGCAAAAAACTAATACTGTGTTAAGAAGTATAGAGATGAAATACTAATTGTTTTAGTTCTATTTGTAGATTGTAAATTAAATTTGTATATGTTGAATATCTTATTGTCCACCCCTAGCAACACATTTTCGAATTATACACACCCTAGTAACCCAATTTGGAACTATCTCCTCCTAGTGGCACACTTTAGAACTATCTACTCTTAGTAGCACACTTTAGAAAAATCCGTCTGTGGCGCCTCTTTAAGTAACTATGACGTCACGTGACCTTCCAGGTTCCTCAGTGAGTAACACCCCCTGATCTCTCTTCCACAAGTTAGGCCCCCAACTATTGTTCCTGTAATTACTTTATTGCAAAACTACACAATGAGATTTTTGTGCTATGTCCATTGTGGGGAATCGAACCCCAGATATTAGCATTTTAAATTCGTAACTTTACCACTGAGCCACTGGTGGAACTAGTGTACATTGCAAGTGTCATGAAAATGTGTACACTTTAGAGATATACTAGCTGTTCTAAAGGGACTTGATTGTTAATAAATGTATTGTTATTAATTAGTTTTTCTATTTCTACATATTTCTGTGACTACAACATATATCTCAACAGAGGGTACTTCATGGTTAGGTTAAATATGGGGCTGGAATACATTTTGAATGATTGTTTCACTCACTTTACGTCTAAGTGTTTTGACAGTTGTCCTCCATATTTCCCGTACTCCATCTTGGTAACTAAAGTATCATAACCTCTGAGTCACGTTGTCGTTGTAAAATAATCGAATCAAATAATTTCTAAAACAATTGATGTTAAAGACAAGTAGATAACACAATCTGGCACGGTTTGAACTAATTGTGAGACAAGTGCACATCAAAGAAAGTCGTTTTTCACAAACCAAGCGAAACTTTTATCATTTGTAATAAATATTTATTTCTAGTTAGGCCCTTTTAACAATTCAAATTACTTGGCTACCACACGCCTTCTCCCTTTTCCTCAGGCCTAATCATTAGGGTTGTAACTACTATATTGTTTTTATCGGATTGAATCTTTTAGGGCTAGGAATAGTTCTGTGAACTGTAAGAAGTGCTTTCTTCAACAATGATTTATAACGCGCACGATCCATGTCAAAATTATTATCATCTAACATCTATCTTCAGCCTAACTTATCAAATTCTTGAAAGTTTAGGAAGATATCAACAGACCTTTAGATTTTTATCTTTTTCGTACAAATACTAAAACATAAATATATTAATAGTTTTTTGTTGTTCGAGGATTTAAGTTTTTCGCTTATTTAAAAATGAAATAAATTTCCACAGTAAGACGAGGTCAGAATATACAAATACATCAATATCACCTCCAAAAAAAACCATTTAATTTATCAATTGCGGATCTCACACTTCTTCTTAGCTGTAATCTGACTTCAATTTGAATGAATACATAATATAAAGACATATATGATGATGGTGATGTAAATGTTGCCTTACAAACTTACGGGTTTTTTTTTTAACTTAAAATTCTGAGCCTACAGGGCTACAGAAAACTTACTACCCTATAACGTTAGCCACTTATTTTTCCAACAACTGGACCATATTTCCTAGAAAAGGTGGTCTCTTCAGACTCGTTAGACGGTGCAATCGGTACTTAACTAGGTCGTAGTAGCAAATTATTACTGTACAAAGTGTTCCTCTGGGCCTAACGATTCCAATCATCATCAGAGTTCGCTGCTGATCTTCACTGAAAGATAAAGCTTGTTTGAAGAAAACAAAAAGAATTTTTGAACCTGATTAAAACCAAGGCCTTAATACTGTATAGAAATACAGATTGTGGTTCGTCTTTAGATCCCAATGTTACCTTGTTAGTTAAAAGTTATTGTTAGGGTTAATACAATAAGTTGTTATAAGAATTATTAAAGTTATTAGAGTTACTAAAATAAGTTGATATTATGAGGGTTATTAAAATAACTCATTATCTGTTTACATAAACAATATCGTGTAGGTTAGCTAAATTAGCAAAAATTAACAACATATTTTTGGAACAAAATATCGGGACAAATACTAGAAAATCAGTTTCAACATTTTCATGTGGCCTCCTCAGACTTACACAGTCTTCTGAGAAGAAAATGTGGCCTCCTCAGACTTACACAGTCTTCTGAGAAGAAAATGTGGCCTCACAAGTTAAATGATTTTAAAATTCCCTTGAGAACACACGGGGTTATAAAACAGTTCGTTCTGAGGGGACTTTCATGAACGTTAAAGTTCGGCATACCTTTAATAATAACAAACACCTTTCAACAAACCCGCGTTTTGTGTTACGTATACCATGCTGGCTGATTTCCAGTTCACAGGGTGGACAACGTCTCGTGTTTCCACAGATATTAAATGATTTGTGTTTCCGTTTTTAATATCACTTCTTTATTATTCTTCCACTTACATTTCTTTCTATTTCAATAATGTAAACTATTTCACGTGATTGACGTAGAAGACTGGAGTCATGTATTTTGTCTTCTTGAATAGTATTGTTTGAAGTCAAGCTAAATAGTATTGTTTGATGTCAACTTGAATATTATTGTTTGAGTCAAGATAAATATTATTTTTTTATGTCAAGTTGAATATTATTGTTTAAAGACAAGTTAAATAGTATTGTTTGAAGTCAAGTTAAATAGTATTGTTTGAAGTCAAGTTGAATAGTATTGTTTGAATATTGTTTGAAGTCAAGTTGATTAGTATTGTTTGAAGACAAGTTAAATAGTATTGTTTAAAGTCAAGTTAAATAGTATTGTTTTAAAGACAAGGTATTTTTAATAGTATTGTTTGAAGTCAAGTTAAATAGTAATGTTTGAATAGTTTCCTGCATGTCATATATTCATTCTTCTTCTGTTTCTGACCCGTATGGCCAGGTGGTTAGGGCAACTTGACTCGCAATCTGAGGGTCGCGGGTTCGAATCCCCGTCACACCAAACATGCTCGCCCTTTCAGCCGTGGGGGCGTTATAATGTGACGGTCAGTTCCGCTATTCGATGGTAAAAGAGTAATCCAAGAGTTGGCGGTGGGTGGTGATGACTAGCTGCCTTCCCTCTAGTCTTACGCTACTAAATTAGGGACGGCCAGTGCAGATAGCCCTCGTGTAGCTTTGCGCGAAATTCAAAACAAACAAACATCGTCTTGTAGAGGTAGGACCTTTCCTGAAAAAGTGAAATTTCAAACAATTCGACAAACAGAGTGACGGATTCTAATCTGGACCAACATGGGTTTTTCCTTTTAAGAAAAATTATTAAACTAACAAAGATATTAAGATATCTTTTCAAGATATTTTCGAGAAATATGTGATGAAAGTAACCAAAAACAAAAATAAAAAAAATAGTTAGAGAAAAATAAAGATGAAAGAAACAGATCGAGACGGTCAACAAATACCGGCACTTTTCTTGTGCCATATAATGTAGCCCTATTGTTACTGTTGTCTGTGCTTTGTAATACGATTTAGGCTTAACATTATCTGCAAGTTATATCTAATGAGATATTACTGTGTTTCTGGCTAAACCGATGATTGGATGTAAATATAGCCACTAGAAGTGCTATTTTTTCTGTTGTCATAGTTACTAACGTAGATGATCACCTAAGACGAATCATCAGTTAGTTACTATTATTATTATTATTAATATTAGAACCGGTATTCGAGCCCGGGTCCTCTTATTTAAAAAGCGAGTGTGTTATTCATTCATTCCGGGACTTCTCCTGCCACCACCCACAATCGTTGGAACTTCCTGGAGAAAGCGGTAGAACGGTAGCCGAAACGTAAAGTACAAATTATCTAGTAATTAATATTTAAAAATAATGTTAGCAATAACTTAATAATTAGATAGTAATGAATTGATAATTAGGCTCAAATTATTCTGAAGTACTCAGTGTTTCGTTGTGCATATATATTATTTTTGTGCATATCAATGTTGATTATAAGTATTATAGAGGCCTTGCGTGTGACGTCACAAAACTTTCGGTTCCATTCATTGCCGCCATATTGGACGTCAAGCATTCTCATCCACCAATCAATATAAATATAAGATTCGCGTGTATTTAGTTCTGTGAAAAGATACGAAAAATATCGTTGAGATGAGTTACAGAGTCACATGACGTTATATTACAAGAAAAAAAAATGTCATTTTTCAACTAAGACTAAATAAGCACTTGACAACAGCAAAAGACCCGTATGTGTGGTGCGTATTTCAATAACGATGGATGTAGCACAGAAATCGTTATAAAGAACTGCTTTGGAGTTGTTACTTGAAAAAAATTGCTACCAACAGTTCAAGTTCCGAACAGTCTCCTTCAGGATAAATATACAGTGAATGAAACAGTGGACATACGTGATTTCTCTGATTTTCCAAACACTTCAAATACTTTCCCACAGCTGTACCACAAATCTTTGGCAGCCCTCTCCTGGTGACAAAGAGTTTCAGTTTTAAGAGACATTTTCAAGCGGAACCTCCTGGTTAGAAAGATGTAAAGGGATTTTAATCCCCGCACGCTTGCCGTTCAGTACATAAGCACGCGCGCTCACGTATCTGGACGCTCAGAAGCACGCTCCAATGTTTCTTCACGAAGTATTTGATCTCACCGAAACGTGATCGTGCATCTATGACCCAATGTCATGCAGTGGATATTGTTTCACACGACATTTTAATAAATATGACACTAGAATGATAAATTTCGACATTTCGTAACCACTGACTTTCATCGTGTCCATCTGTAACCTTCAAGGCTTATAACGCTAAGAATTGGGGTTCGAGTCCTTCGGCGGACATGGCATAGTTTTGCGCTAAAAAAAATTTCTTTAATTGTCTGCTATCCTATGACCCTTTCTAAGACTTTGTTCTCAAAGTCTTAACGTACTCTAGCAATGGTCGCAAAAATACACTCGGCACCTTCGAATTGTGGGTGTGTATTAAGAGTCAAGATTATATCCAACTTTTCCAAAAGCTGACGGTGTGTTCATTGATTAGACAATGCACAGATAGCCCTTGAGTAGCTTCGCGTGTAAACTATAAAAACAATAATAAAAAAACGAACTCAGAATACCGTTAACGCGTTCTTTAATCTGTAATTTATGAGAACTTGAAACTGGAGATTGCAAGGTTACATTTTAGACTTTATTACTTTGGGATTTCAACGTATATTCTCGTCCGTAAAACACTTTTTTTTCTGTGATTGTTATAACGCTTTAACTGGAGATTTCCATGTTTTAGCTGGCAACCCTAACTGTCTTTTGAAATCTCCTTTGTACAACATCTTTTCCTAATCATGTTGCCTAAAGTCAAATCCTAAATGTGTATTTTTTTAATTAGCATTTCACACAGCGACAAACGAGTTAAACGACACGATTTAGTTAAAGTCAAATCCTAAATGTGTATTTTTTTCATTAGCATTTCACACAGCGACAAACGAGTTAAACGACACGATTTAGTTAAAAGTCAAATCCTAAATGTAGTATTTTTTTCATTAGCATTTCACACAGCGACAAACGAGTTAAACGACACGATTTAGTTAAAGTCAAATCCTAAATGTGTATTTTTTTCATTAGCATTTCACACAGCGACAAACGAGTTAAACGACACGATTTAGTTAAAGTCAAATCCTAAATGTGTATTTGTTTTCGTTAGCATTTCACACAGCGACAAACGAGTTAAAGCTGTAAGTTTTCCAGATTGTTTATTATAACTCTGGAAATTCTTAACTCTAGGATTTCCCATTAAAATTGCTTGATTTCAAGTGACCGTATTTATGACAAAGCTAATACGGCTACATATCACCGTACTTAATTTCGAACTACTCACCAGAGGTAAGGCAGCCCCAGTCAGTAGCATCCTACTACCCACCATACACGCCAAGGAACTGTCTGTCACTCTTACAACGCGCCAAGTCCTAAAGGTCGGGGAATATTTTGTGGTATTGCAAAGGTAGTTAGAATATTTATTAGTAAACAGCACAGTGTGCTAATAATAAGCACGTTTATTATTAGTAAACAGCACACTGTGCTGATAATAAGCATGTTTAATTCAACCGCTTAGATGACACCAGGTGGCTTTGGGAATACAAAATCTTTAAGATAGAACTTTTGGATATTTTTAGAAAACCCTCTGAGTGAAGTATTAAAAATGCAATGCTATTAAATCCTCTAGAGGGAGCTTTGTTACTTTTATTAAATTTTCTTTATAAATGTTTAATCTATAATATGTTTATTTGCTTTATACAACGCTTTATTTCCTACAAATAATTAGGATAAAAATTTACTTTCTTCCTTCCATCTATTATCTGTCTGTCTGTCTGATCCTCTAACTACATGTACACTTATCTGTCTATTCTGAGTTATTGATGGTATGATAAAACTCATTAAGAGCACCACTGCAGGAACTTACAAGTCTAGATGACGGACGTTCGATTCGCTAAAGACGATATTGATGTTTGTCGAAAAATCACGAGAACCTGTGCGACAAAAACGAAACCCATTTTCACCTTAATTTAATATTGCTGTCACGCTACGTTTGGCGGTTGCCTTAATGGGCTGATTCCATTATGCCTACTTCTCTTATCCGGCTAAAACCCGCTGTGGTCAGAGAAAGACATTTATAGGAAACTTTAATTATGTTTCTGCAAGGAAAAAGCGAAAAACTGATGTTGAAAAAAAACTGTCTACAAAAAAAAAAGAACATTAATACCATCTGTAGATGGACTTGAAAATAGTCTAAACCAAGATTCGATTTCTGATAATAGTATCTATAGCAACAAAATTTAATGTTTTAATATACGCTAACTTCAAGTTAATTATATGAAGTATAACAATATTTTCTACTGTTATCCGTCATAATATAATAATATTTTCTACTGTTATCAGTCATAATATAAAAATATTTTCTACCGTTATCAGTCATGATGTAACAATATTTTCTACTGTTATCGGTCATGATATAACAATATTTTCTACCGTTATCAGTCATGATATAACAATATTTTCTACCGTTATCAGTCATGATATAACAATATTTTCTACTGTTATCGGTCATAATATAACAATATTTTCTACCGTTATCAGTCATGATGTA
>NW_013671633.1:27810-32976 GCF_000517525.1 Limulus polyphemus
CAATATTTTCTACCGTTATCAGTCATGATATAACAATATTTTCTATTGTTATCAGTCATGATATAACAATATTTTCTGCTGTTATCACTCATAATATAACAATATTTTCTATTGTTATCAGTCATAATATAACAATATTTTCTGCTGCTATCACTCATAATATAACAATATTTTCTGCTGTTATCACTCATAATATAACAATATTTTCTGCTGCTATCACTCATAATATAACAATATTTTCTGCTGTTATCACTCATAATATAACAATATTTTGTTATCCCTCGCAATATAACGATGTTTAAGTTTTAGTTTAGGGGTCAGTCTTACAACCAAATTACTCAACATATTTTAATTTTCTGGTCAACTGATTAGACATATAACAGAGTATCTTAATTAATAATAGTTGAGATAACTTTCACCAGAAGGCGTCACAATGACTAAATTTTGATCCATCCATTCTAATGAAAATAAAATTTAATCACATTCTGAGGGTTTTAGTCCCCTGGTTGCCCAGAGAAACACTTGACGGCTTATAATGTTAAAAATCGGGTTTCAGTACCAGCAGTGAGCACTTACACAAACAAATAAAGTGAGTATTTAAAAACGATATTAAATCAGATATGAAAAAAGTGACTTCCAAATGCGTGAGATAATTCTAATTCGCTAAACTGTAAAAGTTTCCAATTTGGATGCTTTTGTTGTTTTTTT
Source organism: Limulus polyphemus (assembly GCF_000517525.1). Classification (NCBI taxonomy): domain Eukaryota; kingdom Metazoa; phylum Arthropoda; class Merostomata; order Xiphosura; family Limulidae; genus Limulus; species Limulus polyphemus. The sequence goes on from NW_013671633.1 coordinate 28,519, forward strand.
TTAGAATAGTGGCACAAGTACCTCAAATAATCATTTAAAGAAATTAAAAGAACAATATAGAACAAATAGAACAAACACGTTACTGGTGTGATACTGACAAACCCATACTGAAATGAATAAAACAATGGAGGCTTGTATGGTCTGGTGATTAGGGCGACAGGCTCGAAACCTGCGGGTCGCGGGTTCGAATCCCGTCGCCGAACATTCCCTGCCCCTTTTAGTCGTAGGGGTGTTATAATGTGGCAGTCAATAAGTTACAGTCGTTGATAAAAGACCAGCCCAAGAGTTAGCGGCTAGTGTTGACTAGCTGTCGTCCCTCTAGTCTATTACTTCTAAGTTAAGGACAGTAGGTAGAACTTGAGTAGCTTTCTAGAAATTCAACTAACAAACAAAATCGCTATTCTTCCAGTCAGATAAGGACCTTAGGTTACAAACCAAGACAATGTTCAGATTCTATAGAAGAGCTACTGAAAGATACATTAAATACTGTTTGAGTTCTATTCGAATTTGATTTGTTGTTGATGCTTTGAGGCACATTGAAAATCACTCTTCGTTACCCTATACATAGTGGTTCGAGACCTGTTGATAAACGTCTGTTTATTGTTAAGGGAAAAGCTGCACGATCTAGTATGTTTGCTGTGCCCACTGGAGAGATCGAACTCGGAATCTTACCATTATAAGCCATCGTAGGATGCTTATAAACCGCTCTGATAACAAAACATCGTGTAAAAGCTGATGAGATTTTCATAGATAGACTATACACCCCCTCCCCCTCCATGGTGAGAACAAGCAACTTAATAGTGAACTGAAAGACTTAATGTTCTAGATATTGTTGTACCAACTTAATAGTGAACTGAAAGACTTAATGTTCTAGATATTGTTGTACCAACTTAATAGTGAACTGAAAGACTTAATGTTCTAGATATTGTTGTACCAACTTAATAGTGAACTGAAAGACTTAATGTTCTAGATATTGTTGTACCAACTTAATAGTGAACTGAAAGACTTAATGTTCTAGATATTGTTGTACCAACTTAATAGTAAACACACGGATATCATAAGGCCACACTTTTCTATAATTTGCTTTTGAACAACTAAGTTATTTCAAGAATCTTAAGGGCAAAAATATTTGGTTTCTAGATATCTATAAATAAAACGCAATGGGTATCTGTATAAGAAGAAGACCTCTAAAACCCTGAAACCCTAAAATCACAATTTCTTATAAGGTTTACAAGTATGAATTGTGAAAGGCTGGTTATTAGAACTGTTCGATACATTCGAGATTTTGTTAAATTTAATTTCAGTGGTGTTAACTTATTTTCTTCATTAGTGATTATTTTTCGCGTCTTAACTCTCCATGAGTGAGCTCGTAAGCTCAGTAGTACCAACAGTTCTGTTTATTGTACCAACAGTTGTGAAAATGTTTCACTGAAAAGCTTTCTTGTTAACCCGGGATCGAACACGGTTTCCCTTGCACACATGGCTGAAAGGTTAAACCCCACTACCTACTGCTGTTGTGCCATTTTCAACATCTCCGTCTGCTTGGCTAACACGTGAGTATCAAAAACGTGTCGCAAAAGTAGAATAATAGCAGTAACAAAGGATTATAACTTGATGCAAGCTTAAATAAGAATAAATGATTATTAAATATCTTATGAGACGTGTAAAAATAGTCTTACATTGAAGAGCCTAAAATGAGAATGTTGACCGTTTAAAGAAATGATGTTTTCAAATGAATAACAAAGAATTTGCCATTACAGATTACGAGCTTCGTTTAATGATGACAATATATTAAAATTCGGTTTTCAAATAATAGGCTAAATTACTCCGTTAATCGGGAACTGAACGTCAAGTAAACAGAAATAAAGAACACTCCTATATTTTGAAATTCAAGAACAAGTTAAAATCAGGACGAGAGTTGATTGGTTAAGTACACGGAAAAAACTATGGTTTTGGTTTCCTTTTCTGAATAATTACTTGTGAAACGAATATTTTAGAATAAACAACAGGAAACTGAAGAGATTAAAACACAGAAGATGAGTGATGTCAGCTGATTATTTGTTAGAAAATACTCGGTAATATTTTAGCGAGAATATATTTGCGAATTTTGTAAAATAATGAGAATTCAACAGACGCAAAAAATAAATATATAAAAAAAAACACGTCGAAGACATTTGCAAGGCCTGAGAAGAGTAACAGAAAGAAAGTGAATAAAATTGCCTGAGATAGACTAATAGGTGAAGTAATAAAGACATCTGCAAGGCCTGAGAAGAGAGAGAGAAAGAGAGTGAATAAAATTGCCTGAGATAGACTAATAGGTGAAGTAATAAAGACAGTGAAAATAAAAAAGAGTTAATATATAAAATGCACATAAAAAAGGAGTAAAACCCAGTGAACAGAAGAACATTGATCATATTTCTTGCGACTAGGGTGTAAAAATATGATGAAAACGAAAGAGGGAAATATGTGAGATAGAAGAATATGTAAATGTAGTAGAAACAGAAAATACTGAAATAAGATAAGGAAATGTGTGTGGTGGGGAATATAATAGAGATAGAGACGTGGAGTATGAAAACGTTAAAGAGGAAAATGTAAGAAATAGAAGATTTGTTTGTTTTTAAATTTCGCGCAAAACTGCACGAGAGCTATCTACACTAGCCCTCCCTAATTTAGCAGTGTAATACTAGAGGAAAGGCAGCTAGTCATCACCGCCCACCGCCAACTCTCGGGCTACTCTTTTACCCACGAATAGTGCGATTATAATGCCCTCACGACTGAAAGGGCGAGCATGTTTGGTAGGACGGGGATTCGAACCCGCGACCCGAGGATTACGAGTCAAGTTGCCCTAACCACCTGGCCATGCCGGGTCAGAAATAGAAGAAGAATGAATATATGACATGCAGGAAACTAGTAAAATTATAGAGAGCGAACAGGTAATAGAAACGATGGAATGAGTTCGTGAAAGAGGCAGAAGAGAAAATACCTAGAGGTGAAAGCAAAATGGTGTATAATAAAGAAAAGATAATAAAGAGGAGAACGATGATAACATAAAGAGAGGCTGAATTATGAGGTTATCAGAGACAGAAAGGAAAACTAAAATATAATAGTAGACAGTAAATATTGTACAGTAGAAACGAGAAAGAAAATACCAGAGAATCACAATAAAAAGTATAGCAATGGGAAAATGGTGATTACATAGAACTAACGAGTGAAAGTGAAAAAGACATTCCTTAAAAAAACGTGAAAGACAGAGGAGTGAAAACGCGATCTGTAAAGAAGAATAAAAAAGAGATAACAGATAGACTGAGACGGACAAAACAAATAATTTTTGAACGAAGCTGAAAGTATGAAACAATGAGTAAAAATGGAAAAAAAAAACTCAAAGAAAGAAATAAAAAGTAAGAAATTACAGGACAAAGACTTAGGTAAGAAAAAGAGCGGGAAGCTCAAAATTTTGGAAACAAACGGTGAAACACTTAGCAGAAAATATGGCCAACAGAAGAATTAAATATCAGACAGAAAAAACAGCTAAAATTAGACAAAAAAGAAAACGCGAGATATGAGTAGAGTAAAAAATTCAACAATTTACAGAAAAAAAAAGATAACGAAATATAAAACTACAAGAAAATGTTAAAACCATCGAGGGGTAATTTCTTTAAAACGTGAAAAATGAAAGAAATAGAGAAAAATCGGTAGCAATAAGAAAAGACTGAAAAATGAGCCAAACTAGAAAAAAAAAAGGATAGATCGTGAAGAAAAGTGTTTTATATTAATGAAGTAAGATTACGTAGAAATGAAGCTGGATGTAAGAGTAACTTAGCAAGCGTGGTAATATTGGATACCAAAAGTAAGACAAGATAAAAAAAAACAATCCTAAAGAAAAGAAGACCGGAATGAACGTCGATCATACGCGAAAACAAAGCTGAGCTTTTTAGTACTTCCTGTCAGTGGCTAAAGTAGTGTCTGTGTGATCTTATTTCAGCCTCAGAATGACGTGGCTTATTTTCCTCGCTAGATTAACACTGAAGACGTCATTGACGTTATTCCCTGCTGTACCCGTTAAACACTGAGGAAGAACGAGGTAATTACCACGTGCGAAGGCCAAGCCACCTTCCACGTTAATTGGAAACTCTATAACATATATATATAATACATATAATCCTTAGGCCTTGTCAAGTGTTGTCATTAAACAATCATTCCTGTCAGGGTATTTATACGGTATAAAAAAGTAGAGTTACAGTTTCTGCACAGTATACAGAGTTACAGTTCCTGTACAGCATACACAATAGGAGTTACAGTATTTACACAGTATACAATAGTATAGTTACAGTACCTGTACAGCATACACAATAGGAGTTACAATATTTACACAGTAAACAGAAATACAGAGTTACAGTTCCTGTACAGCGTACACATTAGGAGTTACAGTATTTACACAGTAAACAGAAATACAGAGTT
>NW_013671633.1:33844-50294 GCF_000517525.1 Limulus polyphemus
GTATAGTTACAGTTCCTGTACAGCATACACAATAGGAGTTACAATATTTAAACAGTATACAATAGTATAGTTACAGTTCCTGTACAGCATACACAATAGGAGTTACAATATTTACACAGAGGTAGAATTACAGTTCCTGTACAGCATACACAATAGGAGTTACAGTATTTACACAGTATGCAATAGTAAAGTTACAGTTCCTGTACAGCATACACAATAGGAGTTACAATATTTACACAGTATACAATATTAGAGTTACAGTTCCTGTACAGCATACACAATAGGAGTTATAGTATTTACACAGTATACAATATTATAGTTACAGTTCCTGTACAGCATACACAATAAGAGTTACAGTATTTACACAGTATACAATAGCAGAGTTACAGTATTTACACAGAGGTAGGGTAACAGTATTTACACAGTATACAGAAGTAGAGTTACAGTATTTACACAGAGGTAGAGTTACAGTATCTACACAGTATACAATAGTAGAGTTACAGTTTCCGTACAGCATATGCAGTAGGAGTTACAGTATATAACACAGAACACACAATGGGAGTTACAGTACGCAACACGGCATACACAAGGAGAGTTACAGTGTTAACTCGATATACACAACAAAATTTACAGTGTGCACACATCTGCACATCTTTCGTTTTGATCGGAGTTGCTCAGTTAGTCAGTTTTTAAGTCTTACACATTCATTACATCGTTAACTTCCTTTCGAAAAATAAAATGTAAATTATATGCAGAAGATTTCTTTCACATTTTAGTACTTAAATAGACAGATAGAGGGTGGATGTATCATTACGCATGTTAAGAAACTGTCAGAAATTAGATTGATCTTACTTAGATAACTATGGCCCGACATGGCCAGATGGATAAGGCGCTCGACTCGCAATCTGAGGGTCGCGGGTTCGAATCCCCGTCCCACCAAACATGCTCGCCCTTTCAGCCGTGGGGGCGTTATAATGTGACGGTCAATCCCACTATTCGTTGGCAAAAGAGTAGGCCAAAAGTTGCCCGTGGGTGGTGATAACTAGCTGCTTTCCCTCTAGTCTTACACTGTTAAATTAGGGACGGCTAGCGTAGATAGCCCTCGTGTAGCTTTGCGCGAAATTCAAAAACAAACAAACAAAGAAACTTAGATAACTAAAATAGCATCTCTTCTGTTCCCCTAGAAAGACTTTCAGAAGTTCTGCACTTTATTTGTTCTCGTATGAACACGTTTTCCTATCTTGATCGTTAAAGAACACGTATCTGACTCGTGACAGAATTGTGATCTCTGAAACAATGTTGTTCTACATTTCCTTTACAGCCGATATTTATTAAACAAGATGATATTTTTAGAGCGCGAGAAAGAGCGAGAACGTAGGGTAAAGAGCAGATCTTGTTGTCTTTGCTTAAGATAAAACTATCTAGAACATCATATTGATCATATTTAGGAGAGTTAATAATTCTGTTTTCGATTATGAGAATTATTTTGAAAGATCAATAACGCGAGCTCATCGACAGGGGCGTGTCCGCCAGTGTGACGTGAAAGCAGTAGAACCGCCGAACTCCCAGCAGCCTCCCTCCCCCCACATCTGATTTATCATGATTTAGTCTTTTATGATTTTCAAATTCTCCTTACATCGTGTGCGCCACTGACATGAAAGCATTAATATTTTTTTGAAGGGTGGGGTAGTCATACTATGTAACCAGAAATGAAAGAAGCATCTCAAATCAGATTCAACTCAGCTGGTGGGTTTAATAGTAGTTTCAAACAGCATTAGACAACTATGAACTAGTATCAAGAGAGCCTGATATAACTTCGTTTTTTTTGCAATTAAAATGAAAAGATAGACCTTTTTTTTTAAAGAAAAAAAGCCTGTTTTTTTTTGTACTTAATAACAATTGACTCACCTTCTACCTCCCCCCCCCTTTCCCCAAATAACAATTCTAGAAACACCATTACTTCTTGGACACGAACACATGCGAAGAGGTAAATAAATGAACATGCTGGTGTTTAATTTCTTATATAATGATCATTTGGATCAGAATGTTGAAGCTGGTGTTTAATTTCTTATATAATGATCATTTGGATCAGAATGTTGAAGCTGGTGTTTAATTTCTTATATATGGTGAAGCCGAAGCATGCGTCACAACAGTACAAACTGCAACGTTAAATTTCCCTTATGTGACACCATTTTAGTGTCCACTGACTGACAGACAACACACTACTGTACTAAATGGCGCTACAACTCAGCTACAGTAGCTGGTTTAGGGTCGTGGTTAGCAATTTTCCGTCTCAGTTCTGCTCAACAGTTCTTAATGGGATTACAATTTGGAGGCTTTGCTGGTCATGGCAATCTTGTAACGTCCTCCTGGTCGAGATAATCTTGTACAATACGCACACTGTTGGCAGTGGCATTGTCATCCTGGAACACCAAGTTACTGCCAAACCTTTCCCTAGCATATGTCAAAAATATCGTCCCCATGTGATACCTGTAGGAGGTGCCATTGACGTTTCCCTGGAGGACGTGAAGAGCAGTTTTTTCACCATGATGTATAGCTGCCCAAACATGTACTGCACCACCTCATGTGTCTTTTTTCATCTGTTCTCCAAACAAACGACGAACACGAATCCTACCATCAGCTTTAACAAACCGGAAATAGGACTCATCTGAAAAGATGACATGTTGCCAGTGCCCTAACTGTAAATTAGCATGTTTTCTCGCTCAAGAAACACGGTGTCGGTGGTGAATTCTGGTTAATATCGATTTCCAGATATACCTTCTTGCAAAATAACCTTGTTTGGCCAGTCCCCTGTTCACTGTTCTTCTGAATACTCTGAAATGAGTGTGTCCATGCCATTCGTGTCGTAAGATGTTGCAAGATTTGTTTTTATTTTGAAGTATTAACCTGATCAAAACACGGTCATCTCGGGCAGTTGTTTTTCAACGTCTACCAGTAAACATTTCTTTTTATCCGATGACGTTTCAGAATTCTGGATACAGTACATTGGGGGTACCCTACTGTTCTGGCAATTTCCATTTGCTTCATACCATTTCTGGACAGTCGAACAATTTGAAGCCCTATAACTTCTGACACGTGACACATGACCATGCAACAAGTACAGAGAAACTATACGAACAAAGCATTGATTTGATTCGAAAAAAAGATTATACGAAAAAGCACACCCTTTTATACAAAACAGGTATGTATGTGTGTTTCGACGAACAAATACTATTCGGGCATCTACTCAATAACTACTCCACAAATGTAGACAATAACATCAATATAGAACAGCATGCAAATATTATGGCCAAGACTGTACAAATATTAAAACCATACATCAATCTACATAGGTGAAACATGTAGAAAACTCAACACCTGTATAAACGAACACAATCATGCACCTTCTCCTGCATTAACGAACACAATCATGCATCTTTTTCAGCATCTTTCAACACGAACATGACATCTCCTTTCTTTCATTTCTCGTAATTTCTTATAAAAACAACGTGTTCCCTCACTGTATTTATTTACCAATGGTAGTTCAGATGGTTAATGTTTGGTTCGTTCAAACTGTTTTATTACCAATGCTGTTCTTCTCATTTTTTTTTATAAGTTTAATTAAGAACTTTGTTTTTCTTTACAAACTTCTCTCTCTTATGCTGACTAAAGATTTTTCTATTTACGATACAAGTCTTATTAATCCACTTTCTCGATCGATGTGCTGACTAAAGATTTTTACATGTCTAATTTAAGTTTTTAAGACACTTCCTCACTTGATTTGGTGAATAAAATTCTTTCATTGACGTTAAAATTAATTCTTGGTTTAAACAATGTACAGGTAACTCGAGATGCATTGTTCAATCTGGACACTTTCATTGATGTTAAAATTAATTCTTGGTTTAAACAATGTACAGGTAACTCGAGATGCATTGTTCAATCTGGACACTTTCATTGATGTTAAAATTAATTCTTGGTTTAAACAATGTACGGGTAACTCGAGATGCATTGTTCGATCTGGACACTTTCATTGATGTTAAAATTAATTTTTGGTTTAAACAATGTACGGGTAACTCGAGATGCATTGTTCAATCTGGACACTTTCATTGACGTTAAAATTAATTTTTGGTTTAAACAATGTACGGGTAACTCGAGATGCATTGTTCACGATCTACGTTCTGGGGAAATATCAATACATTGACTTCACTGATAAATAGTAAAATAACGTCTTAGTAGCTGTTGTCCACGCTGGAGTGTACACTAAACATATTATCCTCATGGCCTTAAAAATGCGTCTTTTATTTCAGACTTACTTTGAGATCACCTAGATGATGTGATCTATCTTTTGGGTTTCTTTTTTCGTTGCCTAGATCGAATCTTTAAGGCCAGAAATTTACCACAGCTTCATTTCATAGTTGATAAGAAACAAAAGACAAAGGTTTAACGACAAAATGATGTGTGTTTTTTTTTTAGCTCTTCTCTAAACCTTGTAACTTCTGTCATCCTTTAAGTGTCACAAACAACTTTTCAGAGTTTAAAGAAATCCACCTCTAAGATCAGACGATTCTAAAGGACTCCTGCTGTGACACACTAATCACGAACTATGCCTGTTATCAGGGTTGTGACGGCTGAAGAAAGTAGAACTGGGCCTACCAACAACATCTCAGTTTATATAAATGCGCTGACCGACGTGCACGCTCCTTCAATATATATATATTGGAATACTTTCAGGCGTTTTTTTTTTTACTGAATCATTAAGGTTAGGTGTGGCCTAGTGAGGTCATGGATGCGTTATAAGAGTGACAGTCAATTCCCACGTTTAAGCAGGAGTAACCCAAGAGTTGGCGGTGAATTCTGTCAACTAGCTGTCTTCCCTTTAATCTGTCTCTTCCCATTCTCTTCCCTTTTTTTCCCCTTCCTCTCCTTTTATATGGTAAAGACAACTAATTCCCGCGATTCAATTAGAGTAGCGCAAGAGTTGGCGGTGAGTGCTTTAACTTTCAGTTGTTCTTAACGGTAGCTTTCTAGTTGATTTCTGAAACATTTTTTTTCTTCCTAAAGTTCTAGAACTCCTCAGTTTCAATCTTCCGAGTTTCCACTTCCGAAATTTTCTTCCTGTTCTACGAGGGAAATATTTTCATCTCCAGTTTCCGAAGTTTATTTCGTCAAAAAGTTACAAAGATTTCCACTTTTAAGACTTCTCCAAGAAAAACCACTCTTCTTGCATTTAGATTTAGTTTGATTTTCCTGAATTGAAATTTTAAAATTTGCTCAATTTAGAAGTGTAAGACTAGAGGGAAGGCAGCTAGTCGTCACCACCCACCGCCAACTCTTGGGCTACTCTTTTACCAACGAATAGTGGGATTGACCGTCACATTATAACGCCCACACGGCTGAAAGGGCGAGCATGTTTGGTGTGATGGGGGGGATTCGAACCCGCGACCCAGCAGGTTGGGAGTCGAGCGCCATAACCACCTGGCCATGCCGGGGCCTGCTGATTACAGCTACTTATTGAGTTCTCTTCATCGATCGTTTGTTTGTGTTTATCCTGTCAGTAATTTCTTCTTGATTTTATAGTAGTTAAATATGGATTCTTGTATATGTATTCAGCGAATCCCAGGCAAATATCACACTTATAAGCAGTTCTGTGAATGAACTAAGCTACGTCAAAGATATCGCTGTTAGTTTCGGTTTCCATAAACTGTGTATTTCTTTGGAGTGAATTGAAGGACAGATTATCACGCTAAGTGTTCGATTTTGAGTAGTACGATATCAGTTGTTTTAAGAAGAAATCCAAATATTAATATAATTACAGGAAACAGTTAGATACAGTGCCGTGTCTTACCTATCCCGCCTCTCCAAACACCCACGAAGGATTCTGAACCTTAATTAGCACGAGATGACAAAAGAAAACTTGTAACCCTAATGGTTAGTGTGCTCAGACTATGGATCCGAGAATTAATTATTCGCGTCCCGTTGCCGCTAAAACGCTCTCCGCACTTTGGGACTTTGATGCGTTATAAAAGCGACTGTCAAATTCCACTGTTCGGTCAGACAAGAATCGCCCAAGAATTGGCAGTTGTTGTTGTGAAGCTAGTGGCTTCCCTCTAGTTTATCAGTTCAAAATTAAGGACGGATAGGGCAACAATTAGGGACGGCTAGCCCCCCAGTGGCACAGCGATATGTCTGCGGACTTACAACGCTAGAAACCGGGTTTCGATACCCGTGGTGGGCAGAGCACAGATAACCCATTGTGTAGTTTTGTGCATAAATTCAAACAAACAAAAAAGGGACGGCTAGAGCAACAATTAGGGAGGGTAGAGCAACAACAGAATAAACAATCATTTAACCCTTCTGCGATATAACTCGTATAAATACTGACCAGTGTTTCACCATGGTTGTTCTTAACTTATGTTACAACTTCAGTCCATTTTACTGGTATGTAACAAGTATTATTCGTTGTTAAATAATCCTCGGGTAGCTGACAGACAAGCAGTCTAAACCTCCATGGCGTTCTATCACAAAGTCTTATGAAGGAAGCGCAGAATCGTGTCAAGTCTTAATATGTGATTTTTAAGTCTTTTCTGTGTATCATAATTCATTTTTATAATTTATTGTATAATATTTCCTCTTCTGTCTCCGGGGGCCTTGAGTCCATATCCACAATCAGTTATAAATGTAACCAATTTTTTTTCCCCCTTTTGGGTTATTGTTTGTTTGCTTATTTTATTGCAAAACTATACAACAGACTATCTGCGCTCTGCCCTCGCGGTCAGTTGAACCCCTGATTTTAGCTTTGTAACTCTATGGGGGTATAAGATCATATAAGATAAGGAATGTTGGATTTTATGACTCCCCCAAGGATGCTTGAGGATTGAGATCCCCTTAGATCCCCTTCATCCGCCTTAGAAGCTTATTTGTAGGTAATGTGGTAGAAACTTAATAACACGTGAGGGGGTGGGGATAAAAAAAGAGTAACTGGTGACGGAAAGATGGGGAAGAGTAGAGAGTTCAGGGGGTTTTAATGGATTCCTGAGATGGTTTATCTCTCTTATCATGAGAATCCCCTTTCAAGGCTGGATATTTTTTCGTTGTTGTTGTCTTTAGCTGTGATGTGAAAGGTGTTGGTATTAGTACCCTTCATAGGCAATAACCTTATCTGCAATAGCCTCTTAGGGTTGTAGGCTACCCTAGAGTTAAGGTCGTATTAATGGCCGTTTGTAAATAAATACTATTAACATGAGGTAACTATTGTTCATGTTGTAAAATCGCTATAGGACTGACAACGTCAACAATGCTTTTCTTGATGTTTATGTCTTTCCTATTATTTACTGTTGTCGTTAGTGCACGCCTGTGTATTAGATTATCACATCTAACGGCTAAGCCTAACAACAAAGCTTTCCTTGATATTGGTTTCTTTCCTATTATTTACTGTTGTCGTTAGTGCACGCCTATGTATTAGATTATCACATCTAACGGCTAAGCCTAACAACAATGCTTTCTTCTTGATTCTTTATTATTGTGTATTTTGACCATGGCTACATACATCTATCATATTCGATGATTACATCAGATATTTGAGAATACGAACGATGGAGCTCTTTTTTTTTCACTTGACTTGCGCCGTAGTATTGATATTCATCAGAGTATTAAGGGATTTTATAAAAATTATGCCAAAAATAATTATTCTAACCTAAAAAATGTTAAAGATATACACAGAGAACATTACTGATATAAACCAAAACATGTAAGTTAAATGGATCAACCAAAATGTATAAATTAAATGGATAAACCAAAATGTGTAAATTAAATGGATAAACCGAAACATGTAAATTAAATGGATAAACCAAAAGGTGTAAATTAAATGCATAAACCAAAACGTGTAAATTAAATAGGATAAACCAAAACGTGTGAAATACATGGATAAACCAAAACAGCCCCCCAGTGGCACAGCGGTATATCTGCGGACTTACAACGCTAGAATCCGGGTTTCGATACCCGTGGTGGGCAGAGCACAGATAGCCCATTGTGTAGCTTTGTGCTTAATTACAAACAAACAAACCAAAACGTATAATTTAAATGGATAAACCAAAACGTATAAATTAGATGGATAAACCAAAACGTATAAATTAGATGGATAAACCAAAACGTATAAATTAGATGGATAAACCGAAACGTATAAATGAAATGGATAAAACAAAACGTGTAAATTAAATGGATAAACCAAAACGTCTAAAATAAATGGATAAATCAAAACATATAAATTAGATGGATAAACCAAAACGTTTAAATTAAATGGATAAACCAAAACATATAAATTAGATGGATAAACCAAAATGTGTAAATTAAATGGATAAACCAAGACATGTAAAATGCATGAATAAACCAAAAAATGTAAATTAAATAGATAAAGTAATGCATGTAACTGACGAAATTAAAAACTGCATACAAAATGAAACACATTTCCAATGTAGTAATCAACATAAAAAAAGAAACATTTAATCCCCTGTGGAAGATTTAAAAAGCTAGAACTTAAGTAGCAGATCAGTGAAAGAAAATGAAATAAAATTACTGAACAGAAGTTTAACCTTTCCACTAAATAACTAACCTAATGATATGGGATTCAAACAAGATCCTCGTGGAATTTGTATAATAGTAAGACTTGAAGAATATTTTATGGGAGCTGCTAAGTAAAAGTCAAGTTTTAAGCCACCTAACGGCAAGAAATTCATAATCAGAAAGTTAAGTGGAAAAATAATATATCTTTCGTATAGTTACAAAGCTTAATAACATTACTAAACACGTACGAGAAGCGCTAACAAACTTAAGAAATGATAAAAATGTTATAATACAGAAAAGTTCTTTTGTGGTGTGAACAGCTTTATTAATTATATCTGTCATAAGTCAGTAGGTTAAGCCAATTATAATTTTAACACTGTGTTGGTAACCTAGTCCCTTATGGATTTTCGAAAACTTTGTATATGGTTACATACTACTGTTGGTTTTGTAGAGGGCCACTGGTGAGTACATACATGGTACTTGTGTTGGTTTTGTAGAGGGCCACTGGTGGGTACATACATGGTACTTGTGTTGGTTTTGTAGAGGGCCACTGGTGGGTACATACATGGTACTTGTGTTGGTTTTGTAGAGGGCCACTGGTGGGTACATACATGGTACTTGTGTTGGTTTTGTAGAGGGCTACTGGTGGGTACATACATGGTACTTGTGTTGGTTTTGTAGAGGGCCACTGGTGGGATTATGTATCTAGTTCTAGTTCAATAGCTTTTGGGGAAAACCTGGGATGCTCGAGGATGCAACAATCCTCCTTTGATCCGCACACGATAATTAATTTAACTACCCAACTGTCAAGGAAAGAAAATGAATAAATAGATAAAAACAACAGGCCAGGCAGAGCAAAGTGTAGCAGAAATGGAGAAGAGTCCCATATATAAGTAACATGTGTGAAACCTATCCATCAGTAACTCTCTATAGAACCTACTCAAGTACCATCTAAGTAACCCTACTACCTCGTGTGTGAACACTCCTTGAACACTATACAATTTGAAATTGTAGAGAGCGCAAATATAACCAGTTTCTAGTAAATTAAAATATAAGACTATTGAAGTATTTTCACGTGGAGTTAGACCAGAAGATTAAATGGTACATTGTGTCCACGGTGTAAGTATATATTTTCTGAATACTACCTAATGTTTTTGTATTGATTTGTATATTATAGTTCTATAAGTAAATCTGTTTTTGGTTCCTCTTTAGTGTAACCTAAAGTTTTGTATAAATATAACAAAACTTTCATTCTTATACGTCACTTGACGACATATCACGTGCTTGACTTGTATTTCCTGCTATGCTGGAGTGATGTCGCATTGTGTGGTTTCCGTCCTTCCACATACGTATGTATATATATATACATATAAGTGTAAAAAATTAACTAAAAAAAATTAGGAAGTAGGAATAGGAGCACCGAAAAGTAAGAAAACAAGGTAGGAATGGGCGGGACATCATTACAACACTTGGTGGATTTCGACACAGTGCAACTTCAAAGTGGATGTGGCTATCGTTCCACTCATTCCTATTTCGTGTTTTACTTTGAACTTTGATTCAATTGTAGATTTGAATTGCGTCTTATCAGTAGCTAATCCTTTCTAAATACTCAACAAATTTAAAATTTTCAAAAATTAGCGAGTTTTGATACTAATTTAATAGAGTTCTTTAAACATTTGTTTAACAACAATTAAAGGCTTGGAATGGTCTATTCTTTTATTGGAGGTGTGTCTGTGAGCCAGACTAGTTCAATTATGTACCAGCTGCGCAGTGTCGGCTAACAATACAATGAATTAAATTGTGGCGGAATGTTACAAGTTCTTCAAATACCTATAGCATGATAGGTCTCTTTTTAATGAGTGTAAAACACTCAAATACACCATTTCGAGTTTTTATACTATTCTGTGGGTTCATATGCAAAGTATGACTATTGGAGCTTCCTCTCTGAGTTCCGACATCAAACACTCGCTTTATGATGTCATGCATTTCGTTGGGGTCACGTAATTTGATTACATACATGTTTCTTTACTTGGTTGTTGAAAGAAAGTTTACAACAGAGAAACTTAGCTATATACACCTTTCATTTAGTTTGAACAATTACCTAGTTACAAAAAGCACACGAAGTAGGAATGGGTGGAACGATAGCCACACCCACTTTTAGGTTGCACTGTGTCGAAAACCACCAAGTGTTGTAATGATGTCCCGCCCTTTCCTACCTTGCTTCCTCACTTTTTGGTTCTCCCATACCTAATTCCTAATTTTCGTACTTAAATGTTTTTTACACTTGTAGTAAGTTTACTTTTAGTGAAAGTAGATATATTTTTACCTCAGTAATTTCATATTTGTTGGAAGTTGGTTTTCTCTATTTTCACTGGAGTATGTTTTTTAATATTGGGAATTAAAAAACATTTTATAAATTATAACAAGTAATTTTAGAAAACTTTTTATGGTATGCTGGTCGTTTGGGGTTTATACTACTGTCCACTAATGATTTCATTAATTATAGGGAAAGAATTGGATTATACGTGTTAAATTCTGTGAATTTTAACACCAGCGGAGACTGAAAAGAATTGCTTCTTGGTTGTCGTTAGATGATTTATTAGTGTGTTTAACTATTCCAGAATTTACCAGATATTTTGGAAAGAAAGAAGTGTTCATTGTCGAACTGTCTGTCGTTCACTTTAACAATGCACAAATAAAGTATTCATATAATTGTTTACGGAAAAAGTGTTTTATTATTACTTCATTTAAACGTGTCGTTGGTTTTAAGTGTATCATTAATTTAAGCTATATGGCTACATAATACTCTTCATTCCTGAAATCTCATACCTCTCCTCCACCCAAGAGATGCATATTTCACTATCAAACGTTATTTCTTGAAAATACATTAATAGAAATAATAGGAAATATTTATTAAAGACAAATATTATCATGTGAAAATGAAAAACCACTAGAGTACACTCATATTAATAGTTTTCACTGTGATTAGTTGTAATCCAGCCAAATAAGGAAGCGCCACATCAGTATAAATGCTATAAAAATGCAAGCAATAATACTATGCCCATTAGTAGTAGTGTGCTAGCCATGGTTCCCAAGCAATAATACTATGCCCATTAGTAGTAATGTGTCTAGTCATGGTTCCCAAGGAATAATACTATGCCCATTAGTAGTAGTGTGTCTAGCCGTGGTTCCCAAGCAATAATACTATGCACATTAGTAGTAATGTGTCTAGTCATGGTTCCCAAGGAATAATACTATGCCCATTAGTAGTAGTGTGTCTAGCCGTGGTTCCCAAGCAATAATACTATGCCCATTAGTAGTAGTGTGCTAGCCATGGTTCCCAAGCAATAATACTATGCCCATTAGTAGTAGTGTGTCTAGCCATGGTTCCCAGGAGAGAAATACAGCATAACAATTGAGTTGAAATCAAAGTTCTGGTTGGTCAAGAATACTCCATGCGAAAACTTACAGCAAGATTCCAGGTTTCAGCAGGAGCTGTATGGAAAGGCTATTCAATAGAAGTGGTCGAGGTAGAAAACCAAAACTCCCCAAATGTGGTATTGGTCTCAAAGGAAACATAGTTGGTTAAAAACTGCTGCTGAAACGAGATAATCAAACAAAATGGTTGAAATGGTAATCAGACCATAAGCAGTGAATAGCGGAAGATGGAGACATGTGTGCATATCTCTTTATCGACGAATCCAAGTTCGAATTGTTCATCAACAATTAACAGCAGTTTTTTTTTCAATGCAAGGAAGATCAACGATGTCATAATAAATGCGAAGGATCATTACAAGTTTGGAACTGTGTTTCACTTATAGTTGTTGGCGACGTACACAAAACTGATGGTACCCTCAATGCAGAAAAGAACATGCGGATTGTGATATATCACACCATTCCTTCCGAAACACGGCTCATTAGGAGGAGGTTCACCTCCCGGTAAAACCATTGATTTCAAGCATACAACAAGTGTGGTAAAATGACGTCTTGATGGTAAATAGAAGGATGGAACATTCACACGCGATACCAACGTTCTTGATGTTGTACGAGACTACGCAAACACTGAGAAAGGTCAAACGGTAATCAAACAAAATACTAGTGTATTTTAACAGTTCGCCATCTACTTGCCATCACTCGTTGCTTGTCACTATATTTGTCATTCGTCTGTTTCCCTGATTGGTTGAAGTCCTGTTATACTCTTTTTGTTTCATCACTCCCGGTGGTTCAGCAGTAAATCTGATGGCTTATAACGCTAAAAATTGTGTTTCGATACCCGTGGTAGGCAGAACACAGGTAGTTTACCGTGTAAGGGATATGTCGACTGTACTGTTTGTTTTTTACGTTTCCTTTAATGGCAGGGAAAACCATAACTCTGACTCATTAATAATTATTAATTATAATAATTATTATAATTATTCATTTCAAGTTTAGACAAATCTCAAATTACTCATTTTTTCTTCAAACAATGTTCAAAATATTTACCTTGTTCTTTTATTAACTAACCCTCAACGGGCATGGTTGCTACTTCAGGTATAAAAGAATCTATTAAAGTTTATAAACCAAGAAAACAAGTCATTAGTCATAATAACGGCTGCTTATTTCGAGGACGTTGTACATTTACCCGAGCCAAAAGTTTGAAATAAACCATCTTAAAAGCCAGAGTCAGGAGACTATTAACTTTGATGTATGTTGAAGTACAAACTGTTGTCGGAGTCATCTCGGTGATTTATGGGTAGACTATAGTTTCTTAATACAGACCTGACAGGAGAAGAACGATGAACATAGCAACGGCAGTATTCACCATTAGTCCTCACATTGTTAAATATGTTGCCTTAGTCACCGTGAATATCCAATAATCTACTTAGTGACATCATCCATATGATAAGGATGACGTCACCATAGGAAGTCTTAACATTGGCCGATTTTAATGCAGAAGGCGTTCTTTTCTTCTGTTTTCAATCATAGATGGATTACCAAGTTAAAGCAGATGGCACTTACACGTGTAAGATCATCTTGTGATGTTCTCTAGTAAGTTGAAGTACGCTTTAATTACAAAACTTTCAGCGACACCCAAAAAACATGAATACCATATGTAGCTCGACAGAGTAACGGCGTATGTATAAGTGTTGTGTTTGTTTCTTAATGTACAAACATGGTATTGTTTGTTTATGCTTAACAGTCATGTAAAAACATAGATCCCTTTCTTAAACATTTTATAAGAAAATATTCTTTCCTTGTCTTTCTTCTTTTGGCAGTTGTACTCTTTTTCATTTTATCTTTCTCATATTTTTTGTGGAATCCCAATATCGTGTTAGTGTTTATAAATTAGTAGAGCACAGATCTATCTAAGCAGTTAGTTCACAGAAGCCACCTACCGTTAAAATAGTACAAAAAATATTGAATTATCTCACCCAGTTTCTTAATTAAGAAAAAACAAAGCAAAGGAGCTATTAGTACAGATATGAAATGCGCGATGTGTTACTCCCAACGATGAGGAAACTAAGTAACCACTGTTAGATTCTCAAGAATTTTGTTTTGTCCTCGTTTTTTTCGTTTATTTTCGTGGCTCCATCTTTGCCAGATAACGGTTAGTGTTTCTGAAGCAGGTAATCTGAAACACATCAATCAATAGAAGTTTCTCTTGGGAATGAGAATAACTGTTCAAAATAGAACGTATAAGATGACATCTATAAAAAAAACAACAAGTCTTTTGTGTTTAGAAGGATAATAGGATAATTATTTGCTACGACTTTGTTGGTTCCATGGTGTCATTCTGGAAGAACTGAAGATAGTAAAACTAATACGAACAATTTATTTTGAGAGCACAGTTTTTGTAAGATTTAAGTGAAAATTATTTGAAACTCGTTGTTTTAGAAGCACTAGATGTCGCTCTTAAGTGTCAAAAGCTCCGGAAGGACGAAAGAATCGTTCAGTTCTTGCTAAATCCAATCAAAACACGTTCCTCTAACATTTAAATAAATCACTTTAAGATTTAGATGTCTGTGTTTTGTAAAAGTATCTGTGAAACATTATGAAGTTACAAACAAACAAAATACGTTCCTATGTTTTAAAATATGAATTTACTTAAAAAAAACACAAAACGTTTGTTTTAGAGCAATATCACATTGGGGTATCTGATGTGTCCATCGCAGGACATCGAGCCTCGAATTGTAGCGTTATAAGTCCGTAAACTTACCAATATCCCGCCAGGGGACCTTCTTCCACTTCAGCGTTCACATCTCGCATGCTTATATATATTGTTTGTAATTAAGCACAAAGCTACACAATGGGCTATCTGTGCTCTGCCCACCACGGGTATCGAAACCCGGATTCTAGCGTTGTAAGTCCGCAGACATACCGCTGTGCCACTGGGGGTAAAATGTGTAATTTTACCAATTAAAACACGTTATATTAAAACTTATGACGTTATTACCAATCGAAACATCTTCGAACGGAAAAACATTAATTTACTGCCAATCAAAACGCGTCACCATTGAAAATGTGAAGTTAGTACTGTTACGTTTCCGTTCGTTAGTTAATTATCCGTAAATTCGTTCCGACGAAACTTTAGCGACACAAGTCCTTTCTTAAATAAAACTGGTTTATTCTTTCTGAATATAACTTTGCGATACACTTAATTTCAACAGTCGCGCTATAACAAACGCTATAACAACGAACTTCTCACCTGTTCAACTTCAATAATACTCAGTTCAATTACACACTCTCTGACTGCAGTTCAATTACTCATTGTTTCGTCACGTTGTGACCATCTTATATATACCAGACTACCCCAATCTAGTAGGTCCCGATAATTCACGAAGGTTCGAGAAGTACGTGGCGTGATACTAGTCACGTGACCTCGCTTACGCAACAGTATTTCCTTTACTGCTAAATAGTATATTATACTGCTGTTTAGGTAAATGAATATGGAGAATTATATACGACTTTTCTCTGTGTTAAAATACTTTTACTTGCAAGCTTTCAGCCCTCTTACAGGAAACTTCATTGGGTAACAGTGTATTGAGCATTAAAAATGTGTTTAATTGTGGAACACTGCTTTAAAATAGGTATCTAGGCAACAATAGTAACAATAACAGATATCTGGTATTACAGTTATTAAGCAAAAGCTCACAACTAAGAGTATTTTAATATAGAGAACAGTTTGTGTTTAAATGTACGTAAATATACTAAACTATTAATCTCAATACCTAACTCCTCTGTAAAAATCATTCAGTTGGTATAACACTCTGAGTATTATTTAAAATATAGTAATGGCAGCGTTTCTTGGCATAAGATATCAGCTTTATTATCATTGACAAGAACTGCACTTATGGTTTGCTGTTGTTCTTGAAATCTTTCGTCAACCACTAAGTTGTTAGTTCCACCTTGTAGACTCATGATGCATGACTTGATGATTAGAGAGATTTGAATCAACATGTTTTTTCTGCAGTGTTCTTTTACATTTATTGTTAGCAGCAATTTATGAAATGGAAACCCTTTGTTGATTGGCAAGTCTAAATTATGACCAATGCAAGGAATACAAGTATATTACATAAATGCTCTTTTATTACTTAAAGAATTGTATATAATAACATATCATGAACTTGCAGCTCAAATTCCAGTGTTCCAATGTATCCACAAAATTAAGGAGGGACCCATCAGCTGTCTAACCTAACTATCTCTTGTTGTTCCTTTGACATCATAATTGTTTACGGATTGTCATATGCCAAGATATCCTGAATAGAAAAACAGAAGCAACAATATTAAAGCATCTGTACTGTAAGAAATAAACACTAGTAAATATACAAAACATTCGAAAACCAATCAAACATTCTGTAACACCTAGTGTAACCCACCCATAATCATAACTTTGTATACACACAAAAAAAAA
>NW_013671633.1:51296-54606 GCF_000517525.1 Limulus polyphemus
TATATATATATATACCAGACTACCCCCAATCTAGTAGTCTCCCGATAATTCACGAAGGTTCGAGAGAAGGACGTGGCGTGATACTAGTCACGTAACCTTGCTGACGCAACAGTACCAATATAAACACGTTTCTGTGGCAGAATTCAAATCAACTACTCATTATAATTTTAAATACAGTTTGTGAAAAAAAAACACTAAATCAAATAATAAATAAAAATACGATATATAGTAAAATATAAAGAATATCCACTTAAAACTAATTTCCGTTAAACAAACATATAAGACCATTTCCATTTAGAAATACTTCTCAGAAAAACACATTAAAATTATTTTAAAAACATCAATATAGTATCGATGAAGAGCCTTTAGGCCCGGCATGGCCAGGTGGTTAAGGCTAGCCTTATTTAGCTTGAGTTGAGTTTGATCACATTTGTTTAGGCTAGATTAAATTTGATAAGATTTGCTTAGGCTAGATTAAATTTGATAAGGTTTGCTTAGGCTAGATTAAATTTGATAAGGTTTGCTTAGGCTAGATTAAATTTAATAAGGTTTGCTTAGCCTAGATTAAATTTGATAAGGTTTGCTTAGACTAGATTAAATTTGATAAGATATGCTTAGGCTAGATTAAATTTGATAAGGTTTGCTTAGGCTAGATTAAATTTGATAAGATTTGCTTAGGCTAGATTAAATTTGATAAGGTTTGCTTAGACTAGATTAAATTTGATAAGATATGCTTAGGCTAGATTAAATTTGATAAGGTTTGCTTAGGCTAGATTAAATTTGATAAGGTTTGCGTAGGCTAGATTAAATTTGATAAGGTTTGCTTAGGCTAGATTAAATTTGATGAGGTTTGCCTAGAAAATTTAATCTAGCCTAAGCAAACCTTATTAAATTTAATCTAGGATAAGGTTTGCTTAGGCTAGATTAAATTTAATAAGGTTTGCTTAGACTAGATTAAATTTAATAAGGTTTGCTTAGGCTAGATTAAATTTAATAAGGTTTGCTTAGGCTAGATTAAATTTAATAAGGTTTGCTTAGGCTAGATTAAATTTAATAAGATTAGGTAAGGTTCAAGCAGTGAGAAATTTTAGCGCGTTCACAAATTTATCCGAAATCAAAGTAAATGAGAAAACAGTGCTGTATGTGCCCTAGAACTTAATGGTGGACAGGGCGTGACCCAGTTGTTAATGTGTTGTCGAACTGTGAGTCCGAAAGTTGACTGTTCGCATCTTGCTGCCACAAAGACAAGACCATAACTTTGGGGTCGTGGGTGATAACAGTGAAAGTCGAAGTAGCCCAAGAGTTGGCGGTGGATACTGTTGACTACCTTCCCTCCAAGTTATCAGTTCAAATCTATTGCACAGATAGCCCTTTGTATAGCTTTGCACTAAAATTCTGTTGGTTTCTTTGCTTTAGAGCAAAGCAATATTTGATTAGTTACTGCGTCCACCGCGGGGAATCGAACCTCGAACTTACCGCTGTTCCACCGGGGGATCTAAACTTATGAAACAAATAAAAATGAAACGAAAACTTGATGTGTCGAAATTATGTTTCCAACATTCTTAAAAAAAATAAGAAATTCGTAGAGAAAAGGATATTCCAGCATTTCTTAAAATGGATAAACTTTTCAAAATATCCCGCTTATCCTCAGTCTTGTCATCTTGAATAAAAGGGCAGTTTTATCAAACCTTTGAGATACATTTCACATATTCTTTTGTGAAACTGCGTTTGGCATTCAATTTGGGTCTTAAAAGGAGTAGTCCATCTCCTTTCTAAACTGAAACAAATCATCAATCCTGAAGTAAAAGCCTTATACTGAATACAAGATCACGTTCTGCATCTCATTTTAAATGTAACATGATCTTGAGACGAATGGCGTCTCTTAAACCTATTTTATGGATTAAAAGTAATCAAATTCCAGTGACGTTGTCCTGTAAATGTCTTGTACATAAGTGTCGTTGATTAAAGTTCAGTTTCATTTGCATATTATTATGGAATCTAGAGAAATCACGAGAAGAAAAATTTCCCTGAGATGTGTGTACTAAACGTTGGTGCTTGAAATACCATGCGAGTCCCGAGTTTTTTTATGTTACGCCTAACGTAAGTGGAGGTATGCTGCATAATACAATTATCAACATTAGCTCCTTTAATTATTTCGTGAGTTTCGTGCATGATTAATAACTTCGAGCAACGTAAATCATAAATTGTCAGTTTGATAGTTCTTTTAATTTCTTATAATGCAAGAAGATAACATCACGTTGGTTTTCTAAGATTCTTTTAAGATTCTAGAAGGTAACATTTCGTTAATTTTCTAAGAACCTAACAAAGAAACCCTCTGGATTTTTCATCAAAGTCATGTCGTTTTTGTTTTTTTTTACAAAGTTTTTATTAACTATAGATCCTAAGTGTAGCAAGTTCAATACTGAAAGACTTTTCTTTTCATCCAATTATAAACTAATACTAAGTACTTTATCATTTTTGTTTTCTGAAATAGTCATCAAATCTTGATGAGTAATATTTGTCAAAATCATAACACTCATCATTTATCAAAATCGCACCAAACGCTATTTATTAACATCATAACACATACTAATTATCAATAACCATAACTCACACTGTTTATCGAATTCATGGCATGTAAGTAGTTGAGGCGAGACCCTAGACACTAAACGCTGATTGGGGGGTAGAGACGATGACGTCATAATTCCGCGAGGTGGAACCAGAGAGTGCGTTGCTAGGGGAACGTTGCTAGGCTGCCATGACATTTAACAGGCGGAAGTTGTCTTGCTGCCATGATGCTTGACGACGGATATTGTCTTCTGCTACAGATCACATTGCTGGAGTTGTAACGTGACATCTTAGTTCGAGTGTTACACAAAAGAGAACGTGTTGCTACGAGTCACAGTTCCACGAAGTATCACCAGAAGGAGCAGCTGTCTTAGGGAGCGGTGACATCGTATTTCGATAACAGAGGATCTGTTACTATATGCAAATGGTGTTATCAAAGCTCAATAGGCGGACGGTGTCACTAAGGACAATGTTTCTATAGGTGGATTGTGTTACTAAGGACAGTGTTACCACAGTTTGTAGGTTGATTGCTTAATCAGCAGTATTTTACCTTATTTGCATAAAATACTTTTTGCAAATATCTGTCCTGAAAAGGACGAATTTTTCGTGATAACATCTTTAAATATCATACAATAATTTATCATAAAACCTTACTGTTTCACAAGTTTATGGGTTAAATATATTCTTATGCTATTCTTCTACCCATATAACTATGATTTTTATTGTGTATAATAGTAATAAC
>NW_013671633.1:55528-56426 GCF_000517525.1 Limulus polyphemus
GGTCAATCCCACTATTCGTTGGTAAAAGAGTAGCCCAAGAGTTGGCGGTGGGTGGTGATGACTAGCTGCCTTCCCTCTAGTCTTACACTGCTAAATTAGGGACGGCTAGCGCAGATAGCCCTCGTGTAGCTTTGCGCGAAGTTCAAAAACAAACAAACAAACAGTAAATGAGTTATTGACAAAATATTTCATTTTACACATGTTGACAGTCACTGTATAGTTTTCACTTACATGTTACATGTTTTACAAAGGCTGACAGTATTTCTATAGGCAGACAGTGTTACTATTATGAGGTATTACTAAAGATAGTGTCACTTTAGGTGGATGGTGTAACTAAGGACAGTGTTTCTATAGTTCTGTAGGATTTTAAAACACCTGCTACAAGTAAAACGATTATTTCAATGAGACAACTATTGGAACACTGCTATATATTTCAGTTTATATTATACATATTATCTTAATTTATCCATTGTTTGGACAAGGCAAACGTTATAGCCAATACCTTACATACTTTTACAACTGTCCGCCTTGTAACACTATCCGCCTGTAGAAACACCGTCCGCCTTCGTTAAACGTATTTAATGTTTTGCGTATAAAATGAAACTGTAATCGTGATAAAGAGCCTTTCAGTAGTGGTAATGATGTCGTCCCTCCCTAAGACAGTTGCACACACTGTTGCCTATTACATAATAAAACTCCGGGCTTATAACTATGAAATTCGAGGTTCGATCACTACGGTAGTACAGCTCGTTATGTTATTATAATATAAACCATGGCACTTAAAAACACCTATTTATTTTAAGATTACATTATTACCCTCCCGTGGGGAGAGCACAGATATTTTAAGAGTACATTATTACCCCCCCTAGTGGGGAGAGCACAGATATTTTAAGAGTAC
>NW_013671633.1:57367-60215 GCF_000517525.1 Limulus polyphemus
AGACTAACTTTGTTCAATCCATAGGTGACTCATTTTAAGACAATACTGGAGTGAATCATTCCATGAGTGACTCATTTAAAAAAGAAAAAGACTTGAGTGGGTCATCGACATGTAACTCATTCAAAAGCAAGACAAAAAAGTATCCATCCAGAGGTTAAGTTAAGCTGGATTTGAGCTGTTGCAGTGAGTATAGGTAAAGCCAGCTTCAAGGGTGAACTACGAGATCAGTCTGAGTACGACTAAATATGGAGAAAGGACAAACTCCACTAATATGGAAGCTAGGTTTGCTCAATAAGTTAGACTGGACCGACTCAGTTAATATATGAATATAAAATAAACCCTACTTACTTAGGGACTAATCTTTGTCAACTTGTAGATAAGTTAGAGGAAATTCAACTCATTTAGAGGTTAAACTGTATCAACTGACGTATAAGTTAGAAGAAATTCAACTCTTTTAGAGGTTAAATTGCATCAACCCACGTATACGTTAGAAGAAATTCAACTCATTTAGAGGTTAAACTGCATCAACTAACGTATAAGTTAGAAGAAATTCAACTCTTTTAGAGGTTAAACTGCATCAACTAACGTATAAGTTAGAAGAAATTCAACTCATTTAGAGGTTAAACTGCATCAACCAACGTATACGTTAGAAGAAATTCAACTCATTTAGAGGTTAAACTGCATCAACCAACGTATACGTTAGAAGAAATACAACTCATTTAGAGTTAAATCAACTAATCTATAAGTTACAATGAAATCGGCTGATTGAAAGAGTTTATTGCATTAAAATTTGTGTTACGTTGGACTATTTAATGCTTATGTAAAGACCAAAATCTATAATCTAGACTTAGTTCGACCTATATAGTCATTAGACATAAGTGGACCCATTAGAGTGCGAACTGGTTCCTCTCACTTGGGTTTAGGTTTAATAGAACACAAACTCTTCAAGAGGCTAACTTAAACTACATTCATCTAGTTGATAGGCTTAACTAGCTCATCTTGACGTTACATTTAAATGATTCATTTTGAGAATATAAGTAAACAACACAATTCGTTCATATTGAGAATAGCTTTATGTAACACACCTTAAAGCTAAACTTAACTGGCTCATCTTGACGTTACATTTAAATGATTCATTTTGAGAATATAAGTAAACAACACAATTCGTTCATATTGAGAATAGCTTTATGTAACACACCTTAAAGCTAAACTTAACTGGCTCATCTTGACGTTACATTTAAATGATTCATTTTGAGAATATAAGTAAACAACACAATTCGTTCATATTGTGAATGGCTTTATGTAACACACCTTAAAGCTAAACTTAACTGGCTCATCTTGAGACTGGATTTAACTGATTCAGCTTGTAGCTAAACTTAACTGGCTCATCTTGAGACTGGACTTAACTGATTCAGCTTGTAGCTAAACTTAACTGGCTCATCTTGAGACTGGATTTAACTGATTCAGCTTGTAGCTAAACTTAACTGGCTCATCTTGAGACTGGACTTAACTGATTCAGCTTGTACCTAAACGTATTTGACTTATCTTAAAATTAGTATAAGTGACTCATCTTGAGGTTAGGCTGAATTTGAATTCACACTTGCTTTTCCTTTCTCACAACCTGTATTCATAAATAAATTCCCTGCGTTCAATAGTAACAGTACATAAAACAACAGTTATCACCCTCAATCAACTCCCAAACATATCTGAGTTACACTCACTTAAACAAGTTTTTGCCTCTTTCATAAATCTTCAGAGTTTGCGTTTCCAAACCTGTTCCTTCTCCAATGGAAACCAGCTTCTCCTTTCAAATTTAAATGTCTTTGTTTCATTTCTACTAAATCCGTCTTCACAATCTGTTGATAGTCTTTACCATTAGACTCCCCATTATTTCCTTCTATTGAATTTCAACTCAGATTCCTTTTGCTCTTAGCGAATTTACTAAAACAAATTTAATGGAATTACAAGTGGGTTCATTCAAACACAAACAATCGGCCAAATCACTTTTATCCTAGTTCCTATACGTTTTATGGCTTAAAGCTGTCACCCACTGAGCCTAAGATACGCAGTTTAACCTCGTGTTACACCCCATTAACTTCCTATTCCAAGATAAACTAATGGATAAATTCATAATCCATGCAACTTTTAAGTGTATGACGTAAGTTTCTTTTTTTGAGCTAAAAGTAGAAAAAAAAGAAAAAAAAAGACTGAAGTCACTTTTACAAACAGAAAAACTTTCATCAAAGCTCGTAAACAGCCTCTGGTGGATGGTTTATTCTTAAACTAAACTTGATATTATAAAATATTGCTTTTATAAATTAATATCCTAAATTCAAATAAAGATACAGAAATAAAATACTACGTACTCACTAGAGGGCCTAAAGCTATGGAACTAGCATTTTGGAGCTAAGACTAAAATTAAATGAAAATAACGTTGATTCTGTTCTCGTGTGCTATAGCAACAAAATGAATTTATACCAATACAATAAATAAAGTTCTACCAATAAATATCCAACTTACCAACCTTTAAATAATTTACTTTAAAACTACGTAATTAACATAAAGTAACATTTAAGTACCGCCACAATAAAAATGGCGATTCAAGTTACTCATTTTTTTATATAGTGAATTCGGTGTTTTCTTAAGTAACCATGAGATGTAGAGATACAAGATCACGAAAAAAATAATAACCAAATATATAGAAAAGTGCAATCAATTCATGTTAGCTAGCCCTTTTCATTATCAGCCCTGTAATGAGCTTAGCTAATTATCTATTCATTTCTTTCGTTCTTACTCATTAAGATCAATAGACATTTTTTTTTATCAATTGAGTATCTTCGCTGTTAGC
>NW_013671634.1:0-3040 GCF_000517525.1 Limulus polyphemus
TTTCATAGCTTTTGTCTTAGTTGAAGTAGTTTGATAGCTTTTGTCTTAGTTGAAGTAGTTTCATAACTTTTGTCTTAGTTGAAGTAGTTTGATAGCTTTTGTCTTAGTTGAAGTAGTTTGATAGCTTTTGTCTTAATATTAGCTATCCCTACATTTACTTCCTTTTTTGAAAAGTTTTTTCTTTACTTGTTTGCTTATTGTTGTTGTTGTTTTTTAATGCAGTATTTCAATAGACATAGGGAGGTTGTATTTATAACCAAGTTCTAAATACAATGAGGTTCCAATTGTGATATTGTTTTTATATTATTGGCTGGTAATTCCTGTACTTAGAATTATGATTGTTTAATTACTACTAGTTATTAATAATAATACATATAAATTCTGAAGTGATAGATTAGAGAAAAGACAGTTAATCAACGCCACCCGCCACCAAAGCTTGGTTCACTCTAATCGAATAGTTGAATTTGGCCATCACTAAAGATGCTGTAATGGG
Organism: Limulus polyphemus; assembly: GCF_000517525.1. Classification (NCBI taxonomy): domain Eukaryota; kingdom Metazoa; phylum Arthropoda; class Merostomata; order Xiphosura; family Limulidae; genus Limulus; species Limulus polyphemus. The sequence continues at coordinate 494 of NW_013671634.1, forward strand.
ATGCGAACAGTCCAGCATGATAACCAGTAAGCCTTCTTCGACCACAGTACCCACCCTCAAAGACTCAACGGTACATCTGGAAGTTTATAACGCTAAAAACCTGGTTTCGATGCCTGCAGTTGTGTAGCTTTGTGCTTAACATCAAACAAACAAACAATCAGCTAAATCAACAAATAAACAAAATAAACCATAATGAATTACAACTGTAATAGCAATCAGAATACACTTTTCAGTTTAATCATATTTCAGGTTTATACCCATGTAAAGTTACTGCAAGGGTGGCTGTTGGCATGGGATATTAAACTGTTTTTCCTGTATGTTGTGTTTTTATGCAAGATTCCTTTCTCGGGAATTGAACCTAAATACACCTCTACCCTTGGTGTTTCACATCTCAATGGTTCAGAACACAGCCACTTGAAGGGCTTGTAGATGGTTACCTCAGCAACCAGCTGGTGCCTGCAGTGCTGCTTCCTCAGATCAATAGAGCATTTCACTGAAATCCTCTCATGAGTTTGATAGACCGTCAGGGAGTTTCAAGACTCATAAGTTATATTCAAAACAATCAGGGCCTTTAATTAAAGGAGGAAAAAAAATTCAGATAGTAACATACATGAATCTGCAGACATGGTCAGGTGTTTGCAGCCAAGAACAGTTGAGCACATGTATGCATGTATCATATTCCACAGTTACTGGCCCTGCACCACTTCCTAGGGCCAGTGCCTGAGACTGCTGTGCTCCAGATTAAACTGATACTAGTACCATAACAAGCTCTTCATCTGTATTGTTAGCTACCATCCCAGGAAAGTTATGTCTCCCACTAGTGTCCTTTTACCTTATTAGAGAATAGGGTTTCTGGGAGGATGAAGAAGGAAGACTGGTTATGACCGGAACTGTCCCTAACCCTATGGGAAAATAACACTCAAACATTTCTTCATATAAACTGAATAAATAAATAACATGCCTGATTTTACATATGAATCCAGAGTATTATTCATGTCTGCAACTCACAAATGATGTCAAAATACAATAAATAAATAAACATAATAAAATATTTTTGTATAGCCACTTCCCTTGTTCAGATATAATACCGAGATAAAAACGTTCAATAATATTCTACAAAACTCCAAAATATTTTAATTGTATAAAGGAATTCTATATATAGATAGATATCAAAATAATCGGTACGTTATGTTTCCTTGCATTTTAACTAAACAAGGAGTCGTGATTTCATTTCACCCTTCAAATATTACATCACATCTAAGAATATTCCATCTGTAAGATATTCCTTCATCAACACAATGTTTCACACTTAATGACTTGAGCAACTCCATGTTTTTCTCTCAGTGAGAAATCACACATTTGGGAACTAAACTGAATACGTTCTTTACCTGCACTAAGAAAACATAGTTTGTTTCTCTACATTAATTACTATAGTCTTTATAAAATATACCACACACACACACATCAATATTCAAACCAAATATTTCATGTTAATCTTGTATAAATTACATTCATGAACCTAATTAAATATGCATAAACTGCTCCACATATGTAACAGAAACATGTGTGTACTGACATACGTCACATATGAACCAATACATACTTTCAGTACATGAGTCACCATTCTTTGGCTATCCCGGTACCTATAGCAACTGACATCGGCGCCATTCGAGCTCTCCACGTGTATTAAAGCGTGCATAAGGCCTCAGTTACCACATAAAGCTAGACTGCTCTAATTCAAATTATATCACGAAAATAAAAGTAATCACATTTCGTATTGTAAACGACAGAATACATACATGTACACGTAGTCGAACACAGTAGGTATACAAGTGATGACAGTAAAATTACTCTAGTCATTATAACATAGCAATCAATCCAAATTGACATGTTTTCGTGTTGGTCTAGGACTCGAGAGAAACCACTACATCAGCAAACAACCAAAACATAACTCAGACAGAAAGACAAAAATATAGTACGATGTTAATTTTTCTTGTGCAATTTCGCATGACATCGAAATACAAGATCTCGTTGACTTATGTGAAAGATAGGAAGTTTGCTCAGGAATTTTCTTCGGTCATCATTACCACAAAGCTTAACCTGAGTTCTGAGAAATCAAGTACTTCAAAGTCCTTTCAGCATGTTGATGTTGACTGATTTCCCAGTCAACATCAACAGCTGATATTCTCCATCAATTTTCTAGAGAACTGATCTAACAACTTCATCTGTCCTAGCTATTTAACTGGCGAATATTACGCAGTCTGCTCCATAAATCTTCTACTACTACTCAACTTTCCAGATCAGCTGATTATTGCAAGATATAATTTCAACATTTTGTTGTCCAAAATTTCTTGATAACTTGAAAGTAATGGTCACGTGACTTATCAGTTGTTGATCATTCAACCAATCAACGGTCCTAACTGTTACAATATTTGAGCACTTATCACATAACTTCCGAAAACACTCTCCTCTGAACTACAACTTGGTATTTCACTTCCTTTCAACCAATCAACGGTCCTAACTGTTACAATATTTGAGCACTTATCA
>NW_013671634.1:3678-19458 GCF_000517525.1 Limulus polyphemus
CACTATAACCAAATCCGCTCATTAGAGTTAGACATTTGTTCTGTTACTATTTTATCATAACACCTCTTTTGACACATGCCTACTTCATCTGTTTGCTGATGCACAAAATCATGCATATAAAATATCACATAACTCAGCTATTTCACATATTCATATGGATATTGTGGCACATTTGCACTTTGCAAAAGGTCATAAATAAGATCCACTGGGAGACGTAATTTTCATTTGAACATCAGGGATTTAAGAAAGCAGTCTGTCTGCTGTTCCTCAATTGTGAATATGCTACCATGGCATAGGTTCTAGTTAGTCCAGACTAGGTTCCTAAACTTAGCAAGCAAATGTTAAATGTCATCATCACCCATTTACCTAAACTCCCAGACTGAAAATGATGTGGTAAAGACTGCGTTTTTACCACATGTAAAACTTCGTCCAAATGTTCAAATAAATGATTATAGTTAACTTGAACCGTGTGAATCTCTCCAGATGCTCCAAAGCATGATATAGGTTGTTTAGCCAACACATTTACAACAAACTGCATTAAACTGTCAACTAATGTATAAGCTGTAACCTACTTGTTAAAGTAATTGATAATGACTAGCATATATTCGTTACCTTTCTCAATTATTTCATAATACCAATTATATCAATTATACAATCTATATCTTATGAAAGAAAACATAGAATTCTCTTTCAGAGTTTCCCTGAAATAGCTTTTTTCCTCTCTGGGCAACGGATGTGTTAACACCATCATTCAGTGTCCTTACGCAAATACAATCAGAAAGATCTTTTAACGTATTCGCGACAGTTTGCTACACTCCGTGATGCCCTTCAAGTAAAATGCAATCTTTATTCACAATTCTGACTTACTTTCATGTCTACTGTAACACTTGAACTGGCTGTTGAGACAGAATTAGAGAGTTTTTAAAAACGTCCACATGGCAAAAATACAGGAATTGGAATAGAAAATAGAGGCGCTTAGACAAAACAGTTTAAGCTCTCTCGAATGACCAAAATGTATGTAACGTTAGTCTAAGAGAAATATTACAAGTTTACAAGCACTTTCATCCTGCTCATAAGAACGATAACTAAACGTAGAACACCTGCACGAATCTGTTTTCAATATTTCTGAAAATTACTAAATAAAGACACATTCTTTCTAGTTACGGGAACATAAAGATATGTCTGTTTTAACTACTACACCTAGATACATAAAAACACTTTGGGTAACACTACTCCTTATTGATCAAGCTGGTGTGATAAGACCTAATACAGCTCGATATCGCATTACATTTGTCAACTGGTCATTGTATGGTATTTTATTCAATATGAACGTGTTTATGTTTTTATTACGAAAGTTTGACAACGAAGTAAATGAAGTCTGAATGTCAATTCTATCTTGTAAGCGTTTATTTCTTTTCTGTTTTTGGAGTTTCTCGTAAAGCTATTCGAGGGCTTTTTTGCTCTAGCTGTCCCTAATTTTAAAGTGGAAGACAAGAGAGAAGGCAGCTAGTCAACTATTCTTTTATCTATGAATAGTGGGATTGACAGTCACATGGTAACGCTCTCGCGGCTGAAAGGGTGAGCATGTTCATAGTGGGAATTCGGGCCCCTATCCACAGATTGAGAGTCGAGCGTCCTAACCACCAGATCATGCCAGACCTAACCATTAGGTCATGTCAGACCTAACTACCAGCTCATTTCAGACATAACCACCAGGCCATACCAGACCTAACCACCAGGCCATGCCAGACCTAACCGCCAGCTCATGCCAAACCTAACCATCAGCTCATACCAGACCTAACCATTAGGTTATGTCAGACCTAACCACCAGGTCATGCCAGACCTAACCACCAGGTCATGCCAGACCTAACCGCCAGCTCATGCCAGACCTAACCACCAGGTCATGCCAGACCTAACCGTCAGCTCATGCCGGACCTAACCGTCAGCTCATGCCAGACCTAACCGTCAGCTCATGCCAGGCCTAACCACCAGATCATGCCATATCGCCTCATAAGGGAAATAACCTTGAACACTCTTTCGGTTTCAAAAAACCTAGCAGTTTCCCACATTTAGAAAGAAATTTAAATAACGTTACCTCTCACTGATCAAGCTGGACTTAAAGGAGCTGATATAGTTCAAAATGCTATTATTAGGTGATTAATATATAGTATTTGGTATCCAGTGTCTGCACTTAAGTTTCAAATTACAGCTCAACCGTCCCTTCGGCGGGAAAGCGGTAAGTTTACAAACTTAGAACACTAAGAACCGGGGTTCTATTCCCTGCAGTAAACGTAGCAGATAGCCTAATATGGCTTTGCTCTGAAACAAACTTGGAAAATTAACCATATACTTCAAATCATTTTATCAAAACTAGTATTTTGCAGAAAAACATTGTTCTAAAAGGCAAGGTAAAAAGCATTAATAATAATTATAGTGACTAATCAGCCTCCAATGTAAAATACAAAATCCCCTGGATTGACAATATAGTACCCCAACATTATTCCGAGTACACACTATTTCGTAAACAATTTCTGTAAGGTGTACTTATCTTTGCTGCCACATCTTCAGTTCATTTCATTTTTAGAATAAGTAAACAATCTGCTGTCCTTACCTTTTGTTCAAATGGTATTATTCTTTAATTAGTTGCATCCATCAGAACTACAAATTCAGTTTCCACCAATCACTCGCTTTAACAGTAATGATTCGGTTTACTGTCGTAGCGCAAGCGCTGGTTATCGCATCGTTAAAGTGAATTCTACTAGCTAAACCCATCCCAGTCACTAATGGTTTCTCGGGATTTCAAAAAAAAAAATATTTTTAATTAAGAGCTAATGAGCTGAAAATCTCTATTTTTCTGTTGTTTTTAGGAGAGTTTTTATCTCAGTTCTCTATCAGTTGCATCGTAAATATTCATGTGTCTTCTGTTAACTTTGCGAAATGAAATATACACTTTTTAGAAACTTGTCATTCTAATAACTTTTCAAAAGTTTCTAATAATTTTAAATGCCAGGTATTTATGTTCATAAGTTTTAATCATTTTAAACATAGATTACGTTTAATCAAACTCTAAATATGCATGAGATACAAGTTTATTTGACACGCTTGATTTCTCGAAGTGGAAGGAGTCTTAAAAGCCGAAATGGATTTATCCAGATAGAATAGTTCGACTACTGTCTACCTGCCCATTACGGTTTTAATGACCGGGGTGCAAGGAGGCTTTGGGGGGGGGGGGGAGTCAAACCTTATAAGTGTAGTGAGTGTTGGTATAATAAGCCTAAATTAAAAGCGTAGTCTACCCTACAGCCAAGTGCATAAAATTTATGATGAAAATAAAAGTATCTTTTCAATTTTAAACGTAAATCGTTTCTGAATTAAGATATTTTCTGTTATATGACCAACATTTTTTAAATAAAAACAAATCTTTTTAATCAACGGAGACACCAAATTATTAAATTAACAAATATTTTTACCAGTTTTGATATCTATACATTTCATTTTATACTTTCTGTACATAGACTAACAACAATATTAGGTTATACCGTTGTTGCTAAGCGACAAGCCATTCTTAGAACGTAGTGTTACCGAAACGCACTGGCTTTTTCTAAGTATTAGAAGTTGTAAATCTAACTGATTTCTACCAATAATTATTCTATGAATACGCCATGAAATCATTTCATGAATGATCTTAATTTTGATTGGCTCACAAAGGAATTTACTGATGTTTGACTGCCTTGGCTGCACTTTTCTGCCTCTTTGCTGATCAAGCTTTATTTATTTATTTCAGTTAGCTATGAAATGTGAGGTTAGGGTACACTATGAGGTGGGGGTGGTAGTACTTGCCCCGTCATTTTTGATGGGCTGTAGGCTACTAAGTCAAATAATAATGAGTATTTTTGTTTTGTAGATTTATCAAAAATTTAAAAAGAGGCAAAAACTGAACTCTTAACAATAGTTGAGAAGTATTTCGAAAAAGATTGAATCAGCTAATAAATGTATTGTAGACTGTAGTTTTCTGTAATATTACATATTTGGTGGAGGTCTTCTCTTTAAGTGCGATACTTAGTGAAACAGTGGCTCAGTAATTCTCAAACAACAATAGATATTTCAACCAACTCGTTTGAAAACTGAGAGCAAAGGTTTATCTATTAAAATAATACCGAGTAAGGCAACCGCAAGCTTTCTAACTTAAAGAAGTTCGAATCTTACATCCGATACCATGAAATGCCATTACAGTTTGACAATCGATATCAAAAGTCGACTGCACTGCGTCACAAGCCAGCAGAAAGAATGAATCATCCAAAGGAGACGTACCAAGGTCGTCTGAGGTTTCTCAACACTGCTGTGCAGTCTTTCTTCTCCTTGAAATATTTTTTTTTTTTGCTTCTATAGATATCAGCTAGAGCATCTTATCCTGCGGATCATTAGTATTTAAAAACAAAATTATAGAAATTAAGTATAACTTAAGTCAGAAAATTCGAACATTAATTTTTAATTTCTTTCGCAAAGTAGTTCATTATAAAATCAGATAAGTATGTGAACATAAAAGAAAATATATTATTTAAAGCACGTTGTGACCAAAAAACTTTAAATAAAAATGTCTTCATTCATTCAACTCTTAAATCGATGCGTGTATTCCAGTATACTGTAATTTTGATGTATATGAAGAATTACATTATCAGTTACGAACTCTGTAGAAATTTAACTCGATAGGCTTTTACTAAGTGTTGTAATACAATTTCTTCTTGGCGTCTAACGCAGTAAAAAAAAAAGGTTTTCGCAGGTAAATTTAACTTATAGGTTTTTGTTAAACCAAAAATGCAAGTTATATTTTTATCATCAGCTTTTTTTTGTTATTTTATGTAATAAATGTTTATAGCAGTTATGTAAGCTTTTATAACATTTTTATTTAATTCATGAGGCTTTGGAGTTGAACTAGATTTTCCTATGTAGACTTATTCAAGCACCAACTGTAGAATTTAAAATGATATCCACTTCGACGCATGTGGTGATATAAACCAAAGTGTTTTACATTTAACCTTTCTTCTTACTCTAAAGGTTTTAAAGTTAATTAGATATTTTGTCTTTAACTGTAGAATTTAAAATGATTTCCACTTCGACGCATGTGGTGATATAAACCAAAATGTTTTACATTAAACCTTTCTTCTTACTCTAAAGGTTTCAAAGTTAATTAGATATTTTGTCTTTAACTGTAGAATTTAAAATGATTTCCACTTCGACGCATGTGGTGATATAAACCAAAATGTTTTACATTTAACCTTTCTTCTTACTCTAAAGGTTTTAAAGTTAATTAGATATTTTGTCTTTAACTGTAGAATTTAAAATGATTTCCACTTCGACGCATGTGGTGATATAAACCAAAATGTTTTACATTAAACCTTTCTTCTTACACTAAAGGTTTCAAAGTTAATTAGATATTTTGTCTTTGGTGTACCATCTAATATAAGATTTAGTTGTTTATAGTATTTGTATTTATAGCAAAGTTATTAACGCCGTACTTAATCATAAATACTAACCAGAGGAAAGGTAAGCCAGTCAGCATCACCCGAACACCCATTATCTACGCTGAGATAGACCATCACTCTTATAACACATTCACCGCTTACATTGCTGGGAATGTTTTGTGGTACCGCTCGAATTCGAACTCTGCTCGCCAGCTCCGAAATCCAAAGGTCCAATTTGTTTTCAGATTCAGTCTTGTAAAATATGAATATACTAGTTACTTAGTTGAACGTTCTTAACTTTAAACAATGATATATTTCTAACGATTACAAATATATATATATATTATTAATTTAAACTTTCTGTCAACTAACAAATTTTTGATCATTAAATGTAAATAACATCTTCGTAGTTCGTAATTGTTTCCGCAGACACTGACTAACGCTGAAATAATTTTTAGTATCTAATGGACTATACGCGTCTTTCGTCACTGAGTCTACGTACTAGCTAATGGATTTATTGAGTGCGAATTTGTTTTCTTCCGACGATAAAAATAGGCCGTTACTGGAGATTAAAGGATTATACCTAAGATGAAAATTATCCAAGTCATGTCATATATTAAGAATAATATTGATTAATTAACAACATTTTCTGTATACTTTTTAAAACTTGTAGAAAACAACGACCTCGTTAGCCTGAGATGTATTTCTTACTAGCATAAAATACCCACGCTCCGCTTCTAGATTCTTAGGTCCCCTCAAGATTCACAGAGGCCTCAGTGTACCAGTCAAGCGTCTCCATCATCTTAATTACATCTATATCTAATTTAATGCACCAATTTTTTAATTGATTTGTCTGTTGTCATCTCCCGAACGTAATTCAAGTGAACTCTCTTTGAAAGCAAATAGTTTAATTTAACTTCTCAGATTCGTTTTTTTTTTCTTCGCGTATATTTATTTCAATTCTCCTGTATTCTCTGACTCATACTTTTCCTCCTGTTGTTTGTTTTCGTTTCCTAAATTTAGTTCAATTCAAGTTTTTAATTCTCAGATTTGTATTTTTCTTCTCATATTTGGGTTGAAAACGAGTATTTGGCAGAAAATCTCCACATATTATTCATTCAGTAAGTGAGAATTAGAAAACAAAAGGGAATCCTCAATATCCGTGGCACTTGAATTTTTTTTAGGTAGGATTTCAGTAAATCAATCTATGAGACATTGAACGTGGTCAAATACATCAGACGAAAGGGTTTGACCCCCTGAGCCCAAAACTGTAAATATATCTCATATCGGCCAAGAGATGATGAAACTATGAGCTAAAAGTTTGTACTTGAAAAATTAAACTCATAGCCGTTTTCTGAGCCGCTATGACTTAGCTAAAAATGTGTTACTTTTCTACAGACCTTGAGGTTATGAAGCTTAAGTGCTATAGGGCAAAAAAAACTACTCAAAACATTTTTGAGTCAAAAATCCCATTAGTTTCAGGTCTTTAGGTACTTTCCTCTTGGAGCTATGGCGGTCACACAGAGGGAGAGAGAGAAACAACAAGCTCTTTTAATATTATAGACCAGCGAAAATACCCGACTTCTCTCGAGTTATTAGGTTGATAGTGTGTGTATTCTGAACCCATTTTACCATAAAAGTATAACCTATATACTTTTATTGCTTAGCAACATGAGATAAAAGCCATTTTCGGAACACATTGTTACCAAAATGCACTGGCTTTTCTATATATCAGAAGTTGTTACATAAAGAACCATTTCTTTTATATGTGGTTTTTCGGTAGCTTGCCTTATCAACAAGATGCGCACGTGCATGCGCGCACCCATGTGGATAAAATAAGTAATAATTCCCAGGTGCACACCCTCATGGTACACTTTATATGGGTGCATATTTCAGGTTTTTAGGTTCTTTGCTCTTTGAGCTATGACAGTCATATATTCTTTCCTGTGTGGTTTTTCGGTTGCTTACCTCACAAAAAGATGCGCACGCGCACGCACGTAGATAAATAATAATACCCACGTGCATACCCTCAGGGTCCACTTAGTATGGGTGCAAAATTTCAGGTTTCTAAGTTCATTCCTCTTGGAGTTATGGCGGTCACACACACACACACAGACACGCCCTTTTATTATTATAGATTGTTAAATACATTCGTGATGAAGTACTTTAGGATTTTATTTACTTAAGGCATTATCAAACACAACGCGGGGGAATCTAGGACTTTTTATTTTTCGTGAAAAATATTATTTATTAATGTAACTTACAAAATCGTATATATATATATATAAGTTATAAATACCAGTAATGTAACTATATTTAAGTAACTAGAAATATTCTTGATAACATTCTTTAAGACAGAAAATAGAACAATAATCGACAGCCAAGTCTATTAGTCTAGTTGGAAATAGAATGGATTCGTGAATAACAAAGGGAAAAGCAGTAAAACAGTGGAAAAATAACCGATTTTTATAAAAAGACGTCCTTCACAATGTACTTGTTTATTTGTTTTTACGCACAAAGCTATACAATGGACTATCTGTGTCGTGTGAACCATGAGTACCTCCACAGTGTAAAATGTCACATATTCGAACTAAGTAATTAATGTTTAGACCACAGTTCTTGAAAAAACACTTTGTTTTGGTGAGTCATTCGGTCGCTCATATGAGTCTTTATGTATGCCTCAAGCATTTTATTTTTTCTTTCTTTTCTTTAATTTAATAGCATATGCATATATTTCTATGTCTTAATTCCCAAAGCTCTTCGCTTAGATGGAATGTTTTATACAACATATAAAATATTTATACTAATAGAAAGTTACATCTTGGTGAAGGGCGAAAGTACCACAGGTTATGTTCCAGATCCATGGAGAATGTCTTCATAAAATGTCAGTTAAATGAAATTAAAAATTCAGATAGTATATTACTTTACTTAATACTATATAAGTAAGATAATTGGATTTGGTTTCGTTGTTCACCTATTCTGATTAATAAAGTCAACTAGCCTCGAGAAAATTTCATTTTCATTAATAACCACTTTATTTTAATCTACTAAACACACAATAACTTTGTTGAATTTTTGTCATCATGATCATTTTTATTATTCTTTTTTTTTCACGTTTTCTGTGATTTTGCACTATTTAGGCCTTTGCTGTATTTTCCACGATGATATCTTGTGGTAAGGACTGATTTGGATGTACGAAATACATTTTCTCTATAATGATGCATCATTAATTCGACTGATATAATTTAATCATTCGCTCTCGAAAGAAAAAAACTAGTGATTTGCAAATAAAGATAATGTTGTAGATAAGTGATGCTCAAATGCTCACAGTCAGTCAAGATTTTATAACCACGTGTTTAAACTCTAAAACTGGTAAAAAAAACAAACGCTCAGTATATTAATTCAAAGCAAGTTGTCAGTTTTGTGTGTCTGGTCTGGTTAAGTTTCTCTTTAGATTGTATCTACAAACTTACTTCAGAGGGTTGTCGCTTATTAAGTTTCAAACGTTTTGTTAAAGAGCTAATTGGATCCCAAGACAGATTTCCATTGATTTTGTCAAGTTTATAACAATTAGCAGATGAAAGTTAATAGTCTATGCTTTTTCCTTTCTTTCTTTAATTTGTGAATGCAAAAACAAAAGTTTCAATCCAAAATAACATCTTTGTTTGTTGACGTTCCTTCAGATCGACGGGACGCCACACATTTGTAGTAGAATCCTCACGTTAATTCAGAAACAACCCATCTAACAGCAATCTCAAGATAGTAACTTCCACCCACAAACAAGGCCATGATATTATACTCACTCTCTGTATTAACTTTATATTATTTAAAATTCGTTGATAAGTGGATTTTTTCCTAGTATTCTGCTTTCCTACCTCGGGCTTCAAAAGAGCTTTGCAGTTAGGCCTAATTAGAAAATAATTTCAAATGCGTTGATTATTTCCACTTCGTAAATAAAATAGAAATAGCACAGAGGTCTTAACAAATGTAGCGAGTAGCTTTTACAAATTTATTGAGGTATAAACTGAACTCTGTTTTTTTTAAATTAACCATTTGTTTGTTTTACCAGGTATAAACAGAGCACTTAGCGTGCCATGATATTTTTAGCAAAATATCATTGTTAACCAGAAAGAAAAAATATCTATGAACAACACAAGTTTTATGAAAAATCATGAATGGTAGTTTTGAACAGTAACTTTTTCTTTCTGGTAATTTTGAAACATGCTCTGATAAATAAATCTCAGAAAAGAAGAAATGGTTAGCAAAATATCATTGTTAACCAGAAAGAAAAAATATCTATGAACAACACAAGTTTTATGAAAAATCATGAATGGTAGTTTTGAACAGTAACTTTTTCTTTCTGGTGATTTTGATAAATAAATCTCAGAAAAGAAGAAATGGTTAGAAAAAGTAAGCAACTCTTCATTCAAAAATAATTAAATTAAGTGTAATATAGTCGTTTAGAAACAGTTATAGAAGCTGAGCCACAGATGAAATGTCTTTAATTACAAGAATGTCGATCATTGGTCGAACTTTTATTTAATTCTACGTTTCATGAAAGATTAGATAAATTTTCCATTTAATACCAGATACTATTCTCTCAAAAATAGGATGTTTGAGATAATCACAGATTGTTGTTGTTCATCTGGGTTCCAGTAATTTAGTAAAATATTTTCTCATTGAGGATAGTCATTCAACATATTTTATATCTTTTGTATTTTCATTCGGTTACTTTATTCACTACATATGTCATTCGGATTTCATTGAGTTGTATATGACATTCCGATTTTCATATTTTTTCCTGCTTAAAATATCCTTTTCCTCATCTGTGTAATTTGGTTTATTTTCTTTATCTTAAATGGCATAGAAATATGAAATATATCTTTTAATAAAAACAAATAACACATCCTTCAAACTAGAACCCCCCACCCCATTGGTTCAGCTGTAAGTCTGAAGGATTATAACACTAAAGAATGGGTTTCGATACCCGTGGTAAGAACAACACAGATAGCTTTGTGCTTCACGAAAAACAAACCCAAAATTCAACCAGACACAGAATTTTTTTCTAATGATCAGTGCAAGCTTGTTAATGTAACGGTCAGCAAAAATTAGGATGAGGTCAATTAAATATGACTTTCTGATGAAAGAGCATGTTGCTTGAAAATTGAATTATTTTCACCAAAATACTAAATGTTGAATTCTTATATTAAATTTTAGATGCGAGTAAGTCAATCAATTTCATAAATACTAAACGAATCAACCTGTGATGATACACAGAGCATTGAGTACGCTATGTTAAAGATGTGTGTCACATCGGGTGATATAGAACTTCCAAGACGCTGATATGTCTTGTACATAAGTCATTGGAAAACAAAATAATATGGGTCAACTTGGGAACAAGGACCTTTCAGAAAGATACCTACAACAAATTGTACACACAGACAATTTTGTTCAACAAACCAAGAAAGATTGTAGTCTAGAAAAGCGGCACAAGCTACTTGTGCACAAGTTGTTTCCACTAAATAGTCGTTCAACCATCACATACCTCACCTAGCAGGATAATGAAATCGGTATTCATGTTCTTCCATATTAATAAGTAGTAGTGAAGCCCATAGATTTCTGAGCGATTGAACCGTTGAAACGAATGTTAAGAAACTGTTGTTTTTGTTCATTAGATGGCTTATTCAAAGCAAACAGGGAGGAGAGATGTGCTTTGGAGATGACAGCTTTACAACATTTTCTTTTGCGACGGAAATTACGCTGCAGTACTATTGTCAAAATACATAATCGTTATATAAAGCATGATTGGTCGTAGCGACATGGACCCTAACGACACTGTGAGGCTCAAATTTGTTTCATTATAACGTACTACTCAGTATACAAATAGATGTTGGGCCAACGTGTACACTTGTGTCACGCCATCGTTTTTCTTTCTTTCTTTTTTTACACATCGGCCCAACATCGGTTAAACTACTATAGCCAACATGATACCAACAATATTTCAACTTTTAATATTAATTTAAAATGTTGGTTCAACAATGGTCCAATGTAAATATCCACTTTTTTTATCTGTTGGACTAACATATAATCCTTTCTTATTGGATATTGAATGATTTGCTAAACATTTATTTAATTCTACCATTTGATCAAATGTAGATAAAATATTAGGTAGTATTTTTATTTGCACTTCGCACAAATCTACTTGTCAGACCGAATAGTAGTATTTCACCATACTGCACTCACGACCTTAGTGTGAGAAGAACTTTGTTTTTGTATCACGTGAACTCGAACCTGGCTTTCCGGTTACATTAAGACGAAACATTTTTTTTTGTTTGTTTGTAATTAAGCACAAAGCTACACAATGGGCTATCTGTGCTCTGCCCATCACGAGTATTGAAACCCGGATTCTAGCGTTGTAAGTCCACAGACCTACCGCTGTGCCACTGGGAGGCAGACGAAAAAGAAATGGAAAAGTAAATTTTTTTTTATAAAACTCTTTACGTCCACAAAATTTACAACATTTTACATATACTTGCTGATGTAATATTAATAAATAAGGTTGATACTTTTATTAGATATTCTTTAACTTATTGGACCGATGTTAGCAGAATATTTGGTCAGTGTTACGCTAATAGTTAAAAGTGGATGTTTACATTTGCCCAATGATGGCCCAATACGAGTAATGTGAAAATTGTCGTTTGTCCAGCAATGTTTGCCAACCTTGGCCCAACGTAACTGGAAATATTGGGCCAGTATTGATCCTATCTTGGTCTGCTGTCTGAGTTGTCCGTTACATATTAGTCATGCACATGATAGTTAGCCGATGTTGTGACAGTGTAAGTTTACAAACACCAACTACGTACCAACAATCCATCAGCCAACGTTGGCCCAACCTTGGTCTGTTATAAGTCAACCTCTGGACTTGCCATACAACCCGATGTTTTATTATAGAGCCATCTCCAAATGGGTGTTGTTTACGGATAAAATGCAAATGTGTCAAAAAGTCTTTTAATTCCAAACTAAGTTAACACTTTCTATTATCAATATCTTATTCATTAGTGCATCCCATATGAAATTTACATTAAAAACTAAGTAGAATCCCAATAAATTAAACTTCCCTAATGTATGTGTTACGTCATTCCTTATTGTATTTAAATAAACACAGAATCTGAAAGCATTAAAATATGAAACGTACACTAAAATCCTTATGATCCTAGACTTATCATAAGACTTTTTTTGTTGTATGCTACCTATGCGGACAAATAATTAAATTCATTACTTACATACCCGTAATATATGTAACGACTCTTCACTTCTGAAATTGGTTATGATGAGCTGTACTTTGTTATAAAATACACAATAGAAACATTCCGTTTTTTTAACTACTGTGTTTTTTTCTTGCTTGGATTTTAACATCATGGAAACTCATTTCGTTTTAAAAGTTTCTATAACTCCAATCCGCCTATGTATCACGTGTGAAAAGAAGTATTCAAAATGTTTTTCTCTACACTATATAAAATGACTAATGTTTCTTTGAAAAAGCAATTAGTTTGCTGAGTCATGAATCAATAAAATCAACTAATTAAAAAAGTTGAGCTGGGTTAACTTTAAATTAATTCAGAAACATCATTTTCTCTTGTTAGGATAAAGCATTATATCCTGCTAATAATTAATGTTATAATGATTACACTTACAATCCAAAACATTGTTGTTCTTTTTTATTCTTTCGCAAAACAATTTTTAACACTTTATATTTTACACTTTAAGTTTTATTAGCAATCGAAACACCAGGTACTTTACCATCAATTTTCAAACGTACTGCAACCGTAAGTTCCTTTAAGTTTAAGTACAGTCAAAAAGCCATTATTCTTTTTTTTAACTGATGATGTGCTGTGGTCTTAAAGATTTGTGTGTTTTAAGATAGCCTAGTGATCTGTGATCATCAGCTTGATTTAAGTATATCTTTATTTGTTATGGGTTAAATAAATCTGGTATTGACATTTATTTGAAAATCTAAGCGGAATGTTAAGCAAAAGTATAAAACAAACAAGAATCACATTTTATGCTATCAACAACCTAATGAGGAAGAATTCCTTTGAAAAAACGCGGTTGGGTTTAAATTATCTTAAAATTTAATCAGTTGAAACAGCAAAAGAAGTTCAGTCTTCAAAGTTCATCATTCTAGAGAACATACATGCAAACAACTGTACAACAGACAAGAAGAACTAGAGACTTTATATACATGAAGTAAAACACAAAAACACACACACACTGTAAAGTATACTAAACTTAAGATTATATTTTCTATCATTTTGAGAAGTACATATTATCACCCATAAGAATAAAGCTTCAATCATATTCAACAAACAAATATAAGGTCAATATAAAACTTTTAAGGTCTAGCTAAACTTGGATCAAGATGAAGATATTTCTCTTGGGGGTAAATAATAACTTATTTTTGTAAATCATTGATTTATCTCTATCTTCTGATGAAAAACAAATATTATGTGGCAAACACGAGTATTAGATAGGTACGCTTTATAACGGGGGATCAGTCAGGATAATCACAGAGTAAATCTACATTTCTAAGTTTTAAACTAAGAAAATAAACAGAATAGATGCATGATGTAAAGTGAAAATTAGTCTTAGTCATATATTCAAATCAAAAACCCCAGCGTGCTTTGGTAAGACATTGAACTGTCGCATTACACCAGATGTATGAATCAGTCAACAGTTTTTATCTCTCAGGATATTTTTCCATCAACCAACTTACGTTGGAAATCAAGTATAAATGTGTCAATCTAATACTTAGTAGAAAAAGTGAAGTTTAACCAAAATGACTAGCATTATTCACGTGACAGGTCAATATCATGCATCATAGTTAAGGCCATAACCTCTAGGTATCATCTATTTGGCCAGAGAAAGACATTACTGTCGCTGACCAGCTTGTACAATGAGTGACGTTGTAGTACTTTCTCTGAGAGTGGAACAGGCATTATATACAATATTATATACAGTTAGGAAACTAAAATAACTCAATTGTTTTCTATGCCACATGTTTATGTGGAAACTCCATAGAATCAGACTAAGTGAAAGATTTAGAATATTGATACATTAATATAAAAGGGGGGAAATGCATGGTATGGTGCATACCACACTTCTTCCTCCTATTTTTCATGTTTGACCTCAAGCTAGCGATTACAGTTAGCTTTAAAAACACTTAACTTTATATTCACGACGTGTCAAAGAAGCATGTCAACTTTCCCTCGCTCCTATGAACGATAATATGCCACTTGGATGACACAACCCTTAAACAAAGAACTACTTTCCTATATAACAATACAATCCATTAACTATGATTTTAAAATGTAACATAATTTATTGCAATGAAAAAAAAAACCTTTAGCTTTGATTTAAAATCACACTTTGCATTAGAGTAGGTCGTCAAATAATTAATGTCGCGTTTTAGAACACTTTCATAAACCACCACCACCCCTCCCCAAAAAAACGTACATCACGTATAACAGTTAAACAAACCGCCTAAACGTCACGTTAGTGTAGCCTATATAATGTGTAAAGATCAGTATACTCTAATTCCTTATAATGATAGTACACGACGAGACACACATTTGGCATATAATGCTGTTTGAGTACAAGAAGGGAAACAACGCCTCTGTAGCCATAAAGAATATCAAAGAAGTTTATGGAAATGTTTTGAACGTTCGTAAGTGTCAACGATGGTTCAGCAAAGTTTTCAGGTAACTTTAGCCTTAAAACTGTGATGGCAGGGGCTGACATGTTGTAATTGATATTGATGCTCTGAAGACGCTTGTTGAGTCTAACCCAAGGAAACACACTCGTGAAATGGTCCTGAAATTGCATGTCTCTCGTGAAACAATACGTAAATATATAAGGAATATGGGAAACTCCATAAAGGAGGTGTTTGGGTGCGCCACGAACTCTCCGATGATCATGGTTTGCAACATGTAAACGTTGCTTCGTAATGCGCATGAACCATTTTTGGACAGAATTGTCACCGGTGATGAAAAATGGATTCTCTATGTGAATATTAAACGCCAAAAACAGTAGCTCAGTCCTAGACAAAAACCACTTCCGACCCCAAAACCTGGACTACATCCACACAAAGTGATTCTTTGCATTTGGTGGAACATCAAAGGTGTAATTCATTTCGAACTCATCAATCCACAGCGACCTGTCAATGCAGAGATCTATAGTCTGCAACTGGAACGTTTAAATCAAGCCCTTCATCAGAAACACCCTTCACTCGTCAATCGGAAAGGTGTTCTTCTTCTCCACG
>NW_013671634.1:19972-49256 GCF_000517525.1 Limulus polyphemus
GGGAAGTTCTCCCCCACCCACCATATTCTCCAGATATGGCACCATCAGATTAGTATATTTTTCGTTCGCTGCAACACCATCTTAATGGGAAAACGTATGCAAATGTGGAAGGTGTTAAAGAGAACATCGACATGTTTTTTGCTTCAAAGCCAAGTGATTTCTTTAATCAGGGCATTAACAACCTGACTGTAAGATGGAAAAGCATCATCGATAAAAATGGAGCCTATTTCATTTAATAAATGTTATGTTTTGATATATAAGTTGTTCGGGTTTTTTCATCTAGAAAAAGCGACATTAATTTCTTGACGACATAATTTAATGGAAAGCTAAAATTAAATCTGTTTGACATATCTTGACATTAATGACAAATGAAATAACGCATGAAAAGCGAGGTATCGAAGAAAACCATTTTATAAAAATTCTTGTTTTAGTACTTTAATGATGTATGTATACATATTTATATACACATGGATAAAAGAAAACAACAGAAACCCCTTAAAAGGATTTGTATGTATACAAAGATGAAATGTTTAAATGATAAAACCATGCATATATATATATATATGTATAAACATAAAAACTTTAACAATGAAAAACATACACACAATACAAAATACCCTTTAACAAATTTTGCTAGCACACCCACTCACGTGTATGAAACATCGTTTAACAGAGAAAATTACATATCAATAAAAAAAGACTCTTTAAGAAAGATTACCTACCCCTGTAGGAGGAGATAGCCATGCATCAATATATAAAAATGGAAACCCTTTAATGAAGAAATGTGAAATCAACTTCTTACTATTATTAAGACATAACCTTAATAAACACATTTATTTTATATATATACGGGGTCATACAACTAACGTGTAACCAGCAGATAACCATGAAGATATACATACTCTAACATTTTAATGTAGTAAGTATATGTTCACAAAATTTGGCAAGTTTTTATTAAGCATTTCAATAATTTTGTACAAAGAACAAACATAATTTTCTTTAGGCCGCTTTATCAATAATTTCTCAATAAATTTAAGCAGTCAGAGTTTGGTTCAGACTCTGATAATTCCGTGAGCAAGGAAATTTTAAGGTTAACCTTAAAACTACTTTTTCGTGTTATAGTCTTCAAATTTCATTTGCATACACTCTAGAGTCTCCTGGATGCAGATCAAAAGTTTCTTTTTCTGTAAAATTTTATATTTTACTTATTATTTTCTCTACCCTAACACAAGAGAGAGTTGTTCAATTGGACAGACCTTGTACCCACCTCAAAATAATAATTATTATTATAAATCTAAATTGTCCTTTTTTCACTCTAGAATGTTTGCACATTGTAACAAACAATTACACATTATTTATTTTAACCGCCTAAGGTAATAGAGTTTTTTTACTTTGTTTTTGTATTTACAGTAGCACTTTGTAGCTCTCAAACTACAGTGATAGCTATTTATTATGCAGGATACCTTTTTGTAAGCAAAGGATCTAGTTACCATTGTTTGCAGACTATCATTGAACATGAGTATTTTGTTTACTTATTCTATTAAAAATTACTTTTAGTAAGTGTCTAAATCTTTACATTTTAGTTATAAGTATAATACTAAATGGAAAATATTTATAAAAACAAGAAATTTAGTTCTTACACTTGAAATTTTGACTTCAAGATTTTGCACTTGTACAATCTAAGTCGTCGTCAAAGCTTAGCTCTAATTCAAAGTAACGACAATGTGGTCTCTGAAATCATTATTTTTTAATTCAAATATCAAATTTTAGATACAAAATATTTTCATGCATATAAAATAGAATGTCGTAAGGCTTTCAATGTAAATTAGAAACTACTTAATTTATTCCCATACCTGTTAAGCATAGCTTCAACAGAGGCAAATAAAGAAAATGATGCCAAATTTTTCATTTCTGGTTAGTAGAAGGCCGTTAGACCCCATAGCTGTCGGTTAAGAAAAATTTTGCTTCTTATTGGTTGCCAATAATATAATAGGAAAAGTCAGAGAGAATTTATGACAATTTTTGAAAGCAGGATGCTCTGTTGGGGTATGATAAGTGGCCGTCACGTTATTACTTATATCTCGTAAACATAAAGCGTTCTCACAATAAACTTACAGTTTAGTTGGAGGATATATATATAGTATAACTGGGAAATTCTACAGAAGTTACAAGGTCATATAGATGTGGCCGAAAATGTAGAAATAGACAGCTCGGAAGCGTCACGTGTTGCAGAAAGTAAAGATTGAGCATACAGTGTTAACATTTGAACTATAAATTGTGGTTTGATGTGAAAAGATTCGTAACGATTTCCAGGTTCAAGAACAAAATTACCATCATCGATAAATTCAACAGATCCTCCATGCAGTAGGTTCAGGAAGACCCCGGATTTAGCTCCGTTACGTTATGAGAGAATCAATGCAAAAAGTTTAGCCAATTATCTTTATTTCCGGCTTAAATAACCCCGTGGGACTGAGACAAAATTTGCACCCCGGAGATATGCATCACGTGTTAGTATAATCAATATAATACATACACAAGTGAAAAACCTTTCACTCAAACAAAAGCAAATCACGAGCAAAATATTTATTCACATATATACAATAAAACATTCCAAACAAATGGCCAATTTCAACTTTAAAGGAAAGAACAAAATTTAAATTAATAAATAAAGATAAGTTACAACAAGAAGTGGCATTACAGCTTCCTGATGATGATCTTTCCAATTCCAGAGGACAGCTGCTTCATTAACTGGGTGACAAAGTGGCTTGACATCAGCTGGCTTGCTCCTGCTGATGACTCCAGCTAAGTTTGTGTTTCCTAACGACGGTCTTCAATAGCGTTGATAGTGCATTATATAATGAAGGATGTCCCATGAAATTATTCTGCAAACAAGGAATGGAAAACCTGTTATGGTTGAAGAACAAGATAGCCAGAATTCACACTTAAATAAAAAAATTCATCGCCTTATTATTCTTCCTACCATCTGGTTATCTCTAAGATAAAAACTTGTTCTAGTTCGAAGGAATAGGGCTCGAGACTACAACAGGTTCTATACAAACATCAACTGACTCAGGTTAGGCAACATCAACCATTAACTTTGTCAGTTATCCTTCACCAATGCTTCCATTGTCTTTACTTCTGAACTTTCTTTCAGTTACAAGTTTAGTACTAGATTTTTGCATGATTAAAACACAGAGTACACCAATTTTATATTTATGGTATCTAAGCTACTACCTGTGAATTTCATTTATTACTGATAATTTTATCCATTCATGTACAGTTCAATTTGTCTCAATTGATATATCTTTTGCATTACTCTTTATGAGAAACATCAGGTAAAGCTGTATTATACCAAACACTGGATATAACTGTATTTTCTCTAAAATGTAGTGTGAGCATCTTTGTCACTGTTATATCTTTAATGAAAATTCGTTATCTGAAGAATATTTCAATGCCAAAAATTGAAACATTCTCTTACTGATATTAATGAAAATAAAAATGCACAGTATTTTCAAATTATACTTTCCAGATCAGCTATCAAGTTAACTAATATCATCAATTCTCATCTAATAAAATTCTTTGTTCCATGCTTATGTTGCCTTATGTCATGTTCTTTGTGTAACTGATTCATTCATGGTATCCTTAAAACCTGAGAACTTCCCAATCTCCAGAATTCATTGAGTCTCTGATCGATCAACTGCAGTGTATATGCTGCCTCTGTTGTTCTTAACAGATAACTGGTAAACATAGCTTCATGTAATGTTCATATAAAACATGCACATATGTTATCTCTACATATATATTGCTATTTATGTACATTACAGTTACATTGTCAAATACCATAGATGTTTATAGCAAAATGTCTCTGGTTCCTTTGTTAATTACCTTAGTAACCTTTTTGGGTTACCTTCTGAAGCTAACATCTTGATAACAACAGTATTGTTATCTAGCAGCCATCAAACACAACTTGGTTTTTCATTTCAGGTATCACAAAATATATAATCACTAGAATATTTCGCTGCACTAAGACTTTTTGCTAAAAGTTTAGTCAGCCAGGATTAGTATTTATGCTGTCACTAGCATATCTCAATATACAATAAGAGGAAACACAACTTCCTCACTGCATTTAAAATTGACATATTTCCTAGGTATGTAGGTAGGTCTATAGTTATCACTACTCAGTTAGATCATGGAAAGGATTTTCTTGAAACATTGGACAATAATTTGCATCAGACAATTCACTCAGTCACAGTTCCATTTCAGTCCATTTTTCAACCGAATGACCATCCCAGATTAAAAGCAATTCAAGTGGCAATAATAAAACATATTGCTTACATCATACCATGATATACCACCTGATATCTCAGAAAGCAAGAATTGCAAAGCACTTTCAGCTTAGTTTTCAAAATTCTAGCTTCAAAATTGCTCAAGTACTATATGTTATACCTATTCATTCCAGCTCTCTTAACTTTATAATCAAACAGCTATCATCCAATATCTGGCAGATATCTTATATAGCAAGAGTGGCTAAGTTAGTTTGGTCACATTAATTTTACATTAAAAGAACGTCCTAAATGTGTAGTGCATACATTGTAGGAGGAACATCACTTAATAGCTTGTAAAACATGGATCATTTTCCTCCTTTCAGTCACTGGTTTGTCAGCCAAATGACTGTCCTTCATTGTGAGCAATTGGTAGCCGTATGGTGTAGTCATACACAGTATTTCATGTCACTAACTGGGGGCTTGGACAGCAAAGGTCATGACACTCTTTCAGTCATTGACTATCCCATCACATGGTTGTCATAGCTGGTGATGATCAAGTAGAACTCACAAAATGTAGTAAATACATTCTGCCACACAACAATATCTGATAGCTCAAAAAGCAATGAATGCTACTTTCTTTCAATCACTGAGGTATCATCCTAATGATCATCCTAGATGGCAGTGATAGAGCAGTAATCACACAATGTGGTATCTACCTCACAACTCACAATACCTCTCTACAGTTCGAAAAGCAAATAACAACACTTCCTTTCACCCAGTAATCATGCTAATCAATTATTGTTCTAACTGTAATGATAAATCAGTCTCGTCCATATTGATCAAAAGATCGACACTGGCAGCAAGACTGACTGTCAGAGCTGTCTTTTGAATCTAACTCCAGTGACTCCTCCCATAATTCATCATGGACAGCCAGATAAGTACTTCCGGCTCTCTCTCCTTCATCAGGTGAATTGGTATAATTCGAGATAGCATCTTGTCCTTCTGTGATCATTGGTCTTAGTCTCAGGTTCCTGGTCAACCCAGTTTACGAGAGTTAATCTGTGACATAGAGATACAGCTTATTGACATCTTCCACGTGATATTGTGGGAATAGTGTCTGCTCTAACTCGTATATGAATGGGCCATTCTGTTATAGGTATGGACTGGTCTGAGTTACTTTTCTGCTGCTGGCATGCATCATAACTAGACTAAATATCCTTACTGTTACATTAATTCCTTCACCATCTTGTCAAAAAACTTATTCTGTCTTAGAGCAGCCATGTGTCAACTACTATAAAGCATAATCACTACATG
Source organism: Limulus polyphemus (assembly GCF_000517525.1). Classification (NCBI taxonomy): domain Eukaryota; kingdom Metazoa; phylum Arthropoda; class Merostomata; order Xiphosura; family Limulidae; genus Limulus; species Limulus polyphemus. The sequence goes on from NW_013671634.1 coordinate 25,552, forward strand.
TATTCTTGTGGACATTGTGGGACATCTTATCATGTGAAAAAAACATATACCACATCAATAGGAAGTAGCATTTCCCACTGAACATGAACATGTTCAGCAAATGGCCTGTAGAATTCTGTTCATTTGTTCTGTATGTCATCATTACATATGGCAAGCATTCATCCAAGATAGTTTGGTTGGTATTAACAAACTAGGAAAGCATCCATTTAGTAGTCTATATTACCCATTCTTCCAGATTATCAGACTGAACTTGATAAGGTAAAATGTGCAACTTCACCAGACCTTACACAAAACTAAAAAAAAGTTGACTATTGAATTTAGCTCTATGATCGATATGATTATCTTAATATGCTATTCCACCAACAAATCACCAATAGACTGTGTCACTCTGTTGACCAATAGATAAGCCATGGCCCACTTTGTGAAGTACTCAATGGGGATGAGTACATCTCAATGACCTCTCTGATTCTCCAAGAGTGTACTAGTGATATCTAAAGCAATCCTCTGCAGAGGAGCTGCAATAATTCTCTGTTGGAGTTTATCCTGTCTTAGCCAGTTCTTCCTCTAGGTTGGACACACTGTAAGTATTCAAATATCTTGCATTAGATATCTGAGGACCACCAGCTGTAGCACTGTCAGAGAACCATGGCTCAGAGTTTGCGAGAAATAGTATTGCCCTCATAACTGTGCATATAAGTACCAGAAGTAATGTGCACCTGTACTGTATTTGGACAGACAAGTTTTACTTTGATACACAGCAAGAAGCATCCACGCTAGATTTGTGTCCTTCTATTTCCATTCCCAGAGCTCCCAAAACATTAATCATGGCATACACATCTAATGAAATCCTCTACTTCATTTCTGGCCAATACTATATCATAAATAGTTACAACTTTACACATGGTGTGCCAGGATCAATACATTACATGATATTGCAGAAAAGATCTCCTCATGTGATGAGATAGTCCATCCATCTTTCCATGTTGCAAGCTCAGTTGATACACTATGATGAAGTCATATTCTAGCATACTAGTATACATGATTATACATTTCACTCCATCCTGCAATAGTGAAAATACTACCCCAATTCCAATGTCACTGACATTGCTGTCCAACTGGAACTCACTGTCTTGTCATGGGTGTGTCAGCACTGGAACCTCCACTAAAACGAATTCCAGCTAAATATTTCTCCCCTTATAACCACTAACAGAAATCCAAATAGATCCAATCTCATTGCTATTAGCTTTGTTTCCTCAACTTTAACAGGCTTTAACTCACATTTTACATATAAAGCCGCTCATCCCCTCTTTTTAATGCTTTGTCCCTATTAAACATCGGTAGAGTGGTTCAATAGCTTCGTGTTTAGGCTAATAGTTGGATGGTTGTGAGTTCAAGGCTGTCATGTATCATATTGTTGTAATCTTGAGCAGACATTTTATCCCACTTCTTCCAGTCTATCTAGTTGTATGATGAGTACCAGCTGTTAGCAGGGTGTTAAGTTACAATAGACCAGCATACTTTTCAGTGGGAAAGTGTCAATATTCTCATCCATTTATGCCAATTAAGATGAGATTCAGCATTGAATCACGTGGGCCATCTCAACATGGGAAGAATTTAACTTTTAAATTAATCTCTAGTAAATAACTTACATCCCTATATTTCAAATAAATTCCTGTCATCAAAATTGTCTGCATTTAACCAGGTTTCAATTATTCTCATGATATCAAAATATTTTGTTCTTATACTTCTAGCATTACAATAATAACAGCTGATCTTACCATTAGAAGTACCTACATATCTTGTTCCTACACTATACCCCTCTCCACATCTTACTATCTTCGTTCCCAGAGAGGGTCCGAGGGTATTGTAATCGGATCCGTGTGCATGTGTATTTGTCTGTGTATGGAACAGTCCTCTCCAAATTTAGTCCGGATCCAAATCTGAATCCGGATTCTGGATCACTGTAAAGCATTTTTTATAATAAGGAGATAGGGTATTTTCGCGGTTTTGAGTTTAACAACTCTGTAAAGCGTGATTGGATTTGTACCAAAGTTCATGAGTACGTGCATTAAATGATCCGGATCTTTGATCTTTCTGGATCTAAGAAGGATGTTCTGAGTTTATTAGGGTGAAATTTGATGTTATCTAATATAAATACATGCAATATCTAAAAGGAGCGGTTGGGAGAGGGTATGCAATCTCTCTGACTGCTTTTGTTTTCTTCATTATTTAGGCTTTATCTACTATCTAATCATAGTTTAAGGTAGCCCTTACAATGAGTTAATACCCCTGGCAAACAAGCCAGCTCCTACTCTATTGAAATGTAAACCATCCATTCCAAAAAGTACCCTATTTCCACTGAACTGATCCCACAAATCCAACCAGTGAACCTACTCTGACTTACATATTAACCTACGCACTTGTGACCTACTTATAATTTCATCCACACAGTTATGTATTGGCTGTATCCCTGACAAAATTAGATTACTATGATCCTTTTCTTTGAATGCCTTTATTAATGTCTTGTACTCATGCTGTCCACTGTTATAAGGCTTGAATTAGCTGTCAACAAATACTTTTTCATGGAACATCAGTTTACTCACTGCATGGATAAAATGATGAATAGTTTGCACAGTACATGCATTCTGAAGATACCAATGCTATATCCAAGGTTTGGGACAATTACCTTTCTTCAATGACCAGCATTTCTTAAACAGAGGCAGAGATATAATTCTCCTCAAATCTAGTCTATTGGCGTTTCCAAGAATGAAGTTAGCAATCACTAGCTGGGGTAATAATCTCATTTGTAGGGGTTAATGTATCATGTGGTCTACCAGTGTGATAGCTGTTACTGTGTAAGTCAGAAACTCAACTTCTTTCCATTGCAGCCTTACACACACATCCACGTTCCACCCAACCCTGAAAGAGGTGGGCTGCAGTGGTTGTCAGATATATCCTGTGTTTTTATTAGTTTGCTGGTTGATTACTTTGCTCTTTGGCAAAGTAAAAGTGCTGCTGATTTAAAGGAGTGGAAAAAGAAGATCTGAATCATTTCATGTATCATTTTAGGTAGGTAAATGCCTGAAATGGCTGCACTCATGAGCAGCTAGCCAATATTTATTCTCAGCTTAAATGGTCCAGCTTTGTATGTCTTTTTGGTCTTGTTGGTCACCTGCATATAAACAGCCTGTGCCTTGCCAAGCAGCAAAAATGGCATGCTAACCAATCCAGCCAAATGTTCAGCAAATGTCAACAAATCAGCAACTTGTGGTGAAACTGGTGTCATCATGGCAAGGTACATCCCAGCTTAGAAACACCCACTACTACCTGTTAGTTTATTATCTTTACCTATGGGTGCCTGATGTCTGACGTGCTAAGAAAACAGCTATGACTGGCCGAGGTTGTCTATCTATGGCATTTCCAATCAATCTTAGCTGATCTTGAGCTGTCTTAAGCAGAGCTGGGGTTATGGTACTCAAGATGGCAAAAGCCTAGAAGCTCTGTAGAGGCCTTACCCTCTTGGTCTCGGACTTGCCAAATGTCATTCCACCTCGGCAACTTGTCAATTATCCTTGCTCCCTTTGGGACACAATCCGTCCTCAGAGGTAAAGTTTGATTTACCAATCTGGATGAAGCGGATATTAGCCAATCATCCTGAATTTTCAGTTATAGTCTTATCAGTAGCAGGTACTTTGAAGTATTGGGAAAAGTCCTATCTCCAGGAGAAGACTTCACACCTCTTTCTCAACAACCGTTTGTTTCTGGCAGTAAATTCTCACTGTTGGGCAAGAAAACTTTTACTTTGAGGATTTACCATATCATCAGTAAATGAATTTCTTTGAACTCATTTAAATGCAAAATATGAATAAATTAAGGGCCAATATGCTTTAAGCTAAGAAAATAAACAGACTGGATATGTGATGTAAAACGAAAATCAGTCTTTATTAATATATTCGAAGCTCGAACCACAGTAAGGGTAGTTGTGAAGGATGCTGGATTGTTGTCTTCTGCAGATCTGTGAATCAATCGACATCTTTCATTTCTCAGAATATCTTTTCATCAACAAACACTTTAGAAGCTTAGTAGAACTGTCTCAATCCAATGATTTGTACTTAGCAGGAAGCATGGAATTTGCCCATAATGACTAGCACTATCCATTGTACTGCCTGTCATCATACAACATATTTAAACCTGAAACTTCTAGGTATGATCTACTTGGCCAGTGAAGTAGATTGCTGTTGTTTTTCTTTTTGCTCAATGTCCAACATTACCGCAATATCTGTAGGTATTGTGTACACGAGAAAAACAAAGCAACAAAGACAACTAGAATGAAAATAATTTAGAGGTTTTCTGTACCACATGTTTATGTGAAAATTGCATAGAAGTAGACTAAATTAAAAGTTTTCAAAATTCCTACATTAATATATGAAGGTAGAAAATGCATGATAGTTTAAATCACTAAGTAAATGTACATGCCAAGATTTTAATGCAGGAACAAGTTGTCCAGGTTTAAAAAATGCAGTCAATTATAGTTTTATAAAATTTAATTGAAAATATATGTTTTGAGCAACACAAGTAAGTATATTAAACATAGTCATATATAATACAAATGCAAATTGAACATGCACGCTATTCGACATTCATAGTTATTAACGTTATTTGCTTTGTTAGCTTCTCTACCAATTGGTATTGCTTATGATGACATATCTGTATATTTGTAGCCAAATTTGCCACTTCTTTATCTTTTCATAGTTGTGACTTGATTATATTACGTTCAAAGATTATTGCTTAATTAGGAAGTGATCTTTCTGCGAAATAAAATACAAAAAGATGCTGCTGACGAAGGTACTACAAATATATTTTGTAGCTTATATTAAGTTTAACAAGCAAAAACATCAAATTCGTAATTAAAATACAATGTTTTGTATTTATATAAAAGAAAATATATTTAAGAACAACGTCATATAAGAACACAAAAACAATTCTGCATTTTATACATAAGTTTACAGAGCTTAAAAATATATATATTAAAAACAAAATGATTTAAGTAATGAGTTGTTGTTAGTTAAACATGTACAAGTTTGAAGAGAATTTAAACCAATTATAGTAGATCCTATAAAATTTAGTAAAGGTTCAATAACAATTAAAGTACTATGTTAAAGACTGTTTATGAGAAAAAATAAATACTAAACTTTAATTTACGTTACAGACCAGGATTAACTGATAATTTATTTAATATTTTTAAAGGAATTACAAACTTTTATCCCATCCTTAAACTAAGAGAAAAATTAAACAAATGTTGAGGAATATCAAAAATAAAATAGAATTAAAAGATAAAAACAAGAACTATCAAAATTCACTGGGAAAACTTGCTTTTAATATAATGAAAAACTGTTTACTGGATTACACGAAAAATGTGTAAATTGTACATTAAGCCCAACAACATTAACTCCTGGTAGATATCAACAGATAGTGATAATGTAAGTAAGTTAACTCTAATAAAATTGGCTTGATGTCTCGTTGCTTTTGTTGTTGTAATTGAACCCAGTAAGCAATGAAAATATGAGACCAAAAAAATGAGGAGTTCACTATTACTTCTCTCGAAAGGGATAACGAAAATAAATGTTGTAAGTTAAAATGCAACATTCTGCTCAATATATCTAAGGTGTTTACAATATGATTTTTGGAAAGAAGTATTTCTTTTTTATTTTCTTCTTAGCTATACCACTGAAGCTTTCTATATTTTTGCATAGGTAGATCGTATATCCAATATTAACTCACGAAAGTTCATTGATCTTTTAACAGTATAATATTTCATAAACATATAATCTTATTTGATTTTGTCAAATATTGTTCTTGGGCCAATATACACGGCAACCATGAACACCATACAAAGATGACACATCAAATGATGATAGAAATCAAACTTATGATCCTATACTGCAAAAGAATAATTTGAATTCATGATATTTTAGCTATAGCAAAGAAAAACCGATATGAGTAGTTAGGGCATCATTTGTGAAACGAAAATGGTCTGCCATCAGAAAGCACGTTGCTATGATGGATATGGCATCATATGATTATGTCATCGAGAACTATTTATTATTTAATTATTTTTGAGTAGTTGATGTTCTCTGGCATGAGAGACTGCATTGCTAGGAACACATTGCTAGGAGAGGGGTGGCATCATATGATTATGTCATCAACACCAGAGAGCGTGTTGCTAGGAGTGGGGTGACATCATATGATTATGTCATCAACTTTATACTTTTTCAGTTCTATATGCTAGTATTTGAGTGAGACAAATATTTTGCTGATTGTTTAACGTATTTTTAGCATAACAATAAAAAGTTCTTGACAAAACATTAATTTCATAGGTTTTGCTTTTATAATAAATATTTTATATAACATATGTTTCATCTATTCACTCTGAGATTGACGATGGTTGAATTCTTTCATAAATCTATACAAAACACTTAATGTGTATTCACGGAATTCTATTTCTGAGTAGTTGTAGGGTACATAAATTCAAAATAGTATATTATATTTTTACTTTATAATAAATAAAGGATTCAAACATATAGCAAATTTTATATTTTCAAAAAGATTATTCTTTCTCTTATATAAAATCCCAATATGTTTTAAACAGATATCATTAATGTATATTACTTGAAATCACAGACTTAACAAGATTGAAACAAATATTAACAAATTATGTTTTACAAAGGCGAATGGTGTTTCTATAAGTAGACTGTGTTATTATGTTTCCATAGGACTGCATACAAATTTTAACTTGTCTCAATTTTTGTTTATAGTTTTCATTTATATATTTTATTTTATAACGTGTTTTAAAAAGGCAGATTGTGTTTCTATAGGCGGATGGTGTTACTAACATATTTAACATACAGTAGTGTTTAATTATAGTTTTCATTTCTAAAATTAGTATATTATATGGCACACTTTCACCTGAAAATGACACTTATTTAAATTTTTAAATAAAATACAATAATTTAAGTTTCCTAGTTTAGCTTTACGAGTTGATTTGCTTCAGTACAGTTTAGTTATAAATGATCAACCTAAATATTCTGGAATCTTACTCATAATGCTGACTAGAAATAATTGCATATAGGAGTTATTTCCATTTCTATCTGAGACTCTGGCAAATTCTAAGGAACGCATAAATTTAGTAGATTTCTAATCCTGGTAGCAATGTCCTGTGAAGGTATGTCAAAAACATCATGCTCATCTGTTATTTGGCTGATTGTTTTTACTTAGTTTTAGCATAACAATAAAAAAAATTCTTAACAAAATACTTGATCTTTGCATATTATTTCATTAAATTTATCATGTAAGATTTCAGTTTGTAGAAATACTAGATTATTTTACATTTTAAAACAGATATTTTTTCATATACGTAGTAAGATATTGAAACAATGGTATGGTAAATTATCTTTTACTTCACTTGCACTTTATCTAAAGATAATCTTATATATTAATCATTTTTTGTTATTTACAATTCAGTGTTCTGTGTTGTTACATATCAGATGAAATCTAATAATTCTAGAACACGTACATGAATCATAACGTGTCATACAACTTTTGTACATTTCTACTTTATGTTCATATTACTACTTGTTCATTTCAGTTCAGTATATGATATTTTTAAAATGTCAGTTATGTTTCGTTTACAGTGATTTATTCTATTTGACTAATAACATGCTAGAAATAGCATATAGAGCAGATATTATTACATTTGGCTGTAGGACAGTATTTTAAAAACTAGTATGTTTTCAGTTGCCCAAGTAATATATTAGTGTATCTAATTATTGAAGGTTTATTAATACATGTTTCAGTATGTGTAATACTTTTTAAGACTGTGATTATACTTACATATATTAATGATATCTGCTTAATACATATTGGGCTATGATAAAACATGAGTTTTATATAATATATATATATATGGAACCTTGTATTAGATGATCAAACATATTTGTTAGAAACTGATATTTATGGGGCATAATTTACCATAAAAGACTAAGCTGGACACATAATTATCTGACATTTGATCTTTAGTCTGAAAAGAATAAAATCAAGTTACACTTTGTTAGTGAATTGTCTACCTAAGGTTAGCATGGCAATATTTTCCGAATATTTGTAGAATGGCCCTGTCTGAACTTCTTATCCATTGCTGTATGTCGGGAACAGATTAATCTTACTGGGTAGTGAACACGAAATGTTTTTGTTGTAAAGTATTGAACTCAGAAAAATACAAGAATATTACACTAACTTTTTCGTTTGTAAACTATATCTTGATTTAGAACTCTACAAAACATATCATGCACCTGAAATCCAAAACTAATTTGACTATCCTGGTCGTGCTGGAATTTCAGACATTGGATCTTTTTACCATCACATCACCCTCCATTATCACTTAAAACCGACATGTTTCACCATAGTCTGATATGCTATCATCAATATGTGTAAATACAATCACAGATCTGATAAGTATCATACATACTGAAATGTATATTAACAAAACTTCAAGTTAGAAAAAGACGACTTTATCCAAGGTTTATCAAAAATAATGTGTACGCATCGCATCTTTAAATATTTTATGAACAAACAAAATCTGTACAATAACTGTGATAACAATAATGAAAGTTCTTGACAAAATATTTTAATCTTGTTGCTTTTATTATTTTTTACGATAAAAGATATGGTCTACAATAAAGACATATATTTTCTTTCACAGTTTATAAACCCATCACGTTTACTTACTGTACAACGTCTATCATTTTGGAATATACTTCACGACGAAAATAAGTTGTATGTTTACAATACTTTAAGTCTAACTTAATTAATTAAGAACATATTTTGCGTGTCGCTGAACTTAAAAGACAGCTAAAAAAACTAATTTATCTATTCTTTCACTTTACAAAATGATACAAAAACTAAATATACATTCACGAAATTCTCTTTCTCAAGTTTTGAGAATACATTAATAAGTTATTTTCTGTTTTATGATACCACTTTCTGTTTTCGATCACATATTTGTAGTTTAAGACTGTTATTGTTTACAGATATAACATATCAAGATCGATACATAGTCTATCTTCCTCGGGATATAATCGTTTACACAGGTAAAGAAATATCAGTATCACCCGCCTTAAAATTTGGATTCTGTTCTTCAAATTTATCTGCTAACGGATTAATAACCTTTGATATTTAGGAATAACACAAATTGAGACATGTATGGATTATAAAAAAATGTATTGCCAAGATTAAATTAACTTTCATACAGGTATAGGACATTACAGTTAGAGTGCAATTCTTGTATACTTTCTACAGTAATGAGGCCCATGAACTGAATGTTACTTTCTACAGTCAATGAGGCCCATGAACTGAATGTTACTTTCTACACTAATGAGGCCCATGAACTGAATGTTACTTTCTACAGTCAATGAGGCCCATGAACTGAATGTTACTTTCTACAGTCAATGAGATCCATGAACTGAAAGTATTAGGTAACGGTTTACGATCTTTATGATTAATTGTTTAGGTTTATAGCTAAACATTCTCTGTAAACTTGCAAGATGACTTATTGAAGACATGTATTCTTATGAATCGTCCATACAAGCATTTAGCCTTTATTAATTATTTTGTATAACATATATTTATTTACCTGTTACGTACATACACCTCCGTTTATATGTAGTAATATTACAATTAAAAAGTCAACGTACAAATCGTAGAAACGCTCATGTAACGTTTTTGCATGACATAACTTATGCTTATGTTCCAAAAAAAATTGCTTATTCGTCACTATTATTCCAGTGTAGCGCGAGTTGCCTTATAACCGAAACCTCCATGTTTAGCTATTTATCATTTGATTACATTTTACATCAGTTTTGCGATATGTATTTCCAAAGTTACACCCTCAGTGGCACAGCGGCGTGTCTGCGGAATTACAACGCTAGAAACCGGGTTTCGATACCCGTAATGGGCAGAGCACATATAGCCCAGTGTAGCTTTGTGCTTAATTACAAACAAACAATCCAAAGTTACATTTATCATGAATTAGTCTTTCGATATGTATTTCCAACGTTCTTAGCATTCCTATGAGATCTTAAAGTGTAAATATACTGTGAAAACCTAATATCCTAACTGTAAAATAAATAACTCACTTCGTTCACTTAATGTTTAAATGTTACACTACAGAAAGCATGTTAATTTTACAACTAGCAGTAAAGTCGTGTATCATTAAACTATCTATATTGAATTTTTCTTGGCTACACTTAATATGTTGGAAAATACTTCTATGCTGAAAAAACATTGTTTAGGTAATTCAAACTTTTCGTTATTCACCAACTGTCTCATGCAGTCAAGGAAAATAGTATTTTAACATATTTTTTTTTCATTTGATATAGTTTAAACTTCTATATAATTAATTAATTAAGAGCTTGTGTTCTACTTCACCACAAAAATTGTCTCTTCGTTAAGGTCTGACACGGACATCGATGGGTAGAATAGGCTACAGATCTAACAGATGTTCACAAATCTCAACAGACTCTAGAAAGGAACTGATTAATTAATGAAAGTTCTTGCTTTTTTTTTACTTAATTTTTAAACAGAGGAAAAGAGTGAATTTTTCTAATCAAATCAAGGCCTGGGATATATTGCTTCACGTATAATAAATTCAGCAACCATATTATCTCACAAAGTGTTATTATGAATCATTATCACTATGTTTGGCTCAAATTATACATATCTTTCAGGTCCACAGTTCATGTTTTACATTTAAAGAAAATCCTTAACGCAAATAGGCAAGAAAGTAATAATAAATGTATTCCTTAGCATGAATCAAGTATTTTATATTAATTCACGTTGTGTGTAAATTTGTTTGTTTATCCGTAAATTCCTTCCACATTTTTGAAACTAGTGAAATCAAACTTTACAGGCGAACTTGTGGAGGCTCGGGGTGTCCTTTTCTCCCACCGGGCAAATTTTGACCCCTCTTGTTAGGGAATCTACATCATATTCACCCAGACACGGTGAGAGTCTACGATTAGGTGTAAACTATCATCAAACTTTATGTTCCTATCCCTCATTTGGATACCGGTGTTGCAATATTTGAAACTGTGTTCATACCCCCAATCACAAGCTAATGAAGTCAAACTTGGCTCACGTGCTAAGGCAGCACAGGCAAATATCCTAACGGTTCTCTTTTTTCTTCTTCACCTAGAGCTCCTCCCCCCTTTTAGTAGCTGTAGAAATAACTGAAAACAATGGAGGAGAGGAGCTTGATCGGTACATTGGACCACTGTGAATCATGAAGGGTTTTTGAACTCCTCAGTGGAGCGTGGATATTTTTATGTTAGTAGCTATAAAAACTGTTTTATCTTTCATTTCTCCTGTCAGTAAAAGACGATAGACCAGATTATCCTTTTTATATAATATATATTACAGCTCAGCGTCTTCCGGCTGGACTTACAGATATCATTAAGAACCACAATAAAGATAAGTTACACATGAAAGTTGCTAGTAAGATAACACATAGAGCGTTTCATTTGAGATTTATACTTCAAGAACTACAACAGAAAGTAAAATAATAAGTAAATGTAATCTAACATAAGTAAGAATGGATACAAATATGAAACTTCCGCGTAAATTGTATTATGGTTGTAATCTTACTTGTAGATAATGTCTGACGCCCAAAGCAACGAAAAAAGAAAAATTCAAGAATAATTCGTGAAAAATCCTGCATAAGCGTAGTATGATCCCATATGAAAATCAAGTCAAACAAGATAAACTTTTATAAAACTATGCCAACCCGAACCATGGTGTGTCACCATATCTATCCGATTTTCACAGAGATGGAGTCCCACCGCCATAGGTATTATTAACCCTTGGATCAAAATCTCAAACACAGATATCTAACTAAACTTTTTATCAAACTAAACACCTGGTTTCATCATGGACCATTTTCAATACCCCAGTGGCTCAACGGTAGGTCTGAGGACTGAAACCGACAAAAACCTGGTTTCTATATTCGTTGTGGACACAGCACAAATAGTCTTCTGTGTAGCTTTGCGCTTAACAGTAAACAAAGAAACATTAGTATGAAGAAAGAAAAGTTGATGACTGCCGAATTCTGGACACCAATCCACCAGTGAGTTTTAACTTCCACTTTAAGCCAATTATTACAATAAAATTTATAATGATGAAAAACTACAACAAGAAGAAACAAAATATACACTCTAGACGTACTAGTCAAATATTTGAAAAAAAAAACTTTAAATTATATTGGAAACTAGTGCATATCTTAAGCCTTTCATCAAACGATCACTTTACCAACCAATGCTTTCCACGTATGAAAATGAAGAGGACGAATTTTATTAGCTTTTTCCCTTTTCCAAACACAATTAAAGATCTTAGGATAAGTCATTAAGAACTATTACAAAGTTCACATTAAACTTTACACGGTATTTCACAATCCGTTGACAAATGTGAAGATACATTTATTGCACTTAAACAAAAGAAAGGAAACTGTCCATAACTTATCTTCCAAGTACAAAAACTAAATGTTGAACAAATCAGTCATGCAAAATAAACAATATTGGAATAATTCAAGTACGCTTTCTTCGAACGGTCAGACGATTCGAAGACTATAGTCTGTTGTCATTTACACGTGAAATACCCATACAATCATCTTGTGGACTGAAACACATCTTGACAGTAATTAAAAGACAACAAAAATATTGTTATGATTACAGTCAGGAAAGTATAATGAGTGCGGTATGTTATATCTGAAATAAATGTTCTTGCATTTTCAACGTGTGACTGATTTCCATTACGACATTATATAAAATTTTGTTGGAAACAACTACTTTCGATAATTATTTTCTCAACCAGTGTTTCAGTTTTCTATTTGGTTTTCGTTATTTTATGGCGATTTCCTATGTATATGTAGTTAACATTTGTTATATCTTCTCGTTTGTCCCACTTTATCTGTGTGACAGTGTAAGAATTGCTCATTCTGTATTAAATATTTAAAATCTTCGTCCATTCTTAATCCACCACTAGATGTCGTCTCTCACTTGAAAATATTTTTTTTTTCAATGTAAATACAAAAAACAATAGATTCAAATACATTTGTATCTAATATACAGGTTAGGGCATTACTATTCAGATAAGATACGCACGTTGAAATATATCAAGTTACCTTGAAAGCGCAGCAGTATAAAACTTCTTTATATTTTTTTTATCTATTAACATGAAGTAATTCTGAAAGATTATTTTAAGTGTTGTGTGCTAACCGCTATTTTTGTTGTAATGTTCAAAAAATAATGTTAAATGTATGTTTGGTCTTCCAAGAGTGTTTGATATGTAGAAACATTCAAATTTTGTTGTTGTTGTTTCTTTACTCATTAAGATTTGTTTGAAGACTGTAACCCCAATATCTAAAGGTGAGTTATAGTAGACGTTTTTCCGTTTAAAATCGCCATCCAGTGGCACAGCAGTATGTCTGCAGACTTACAACGCTAGAAAATGGGTTTCGATACCCGTGGTGGGCAGAGTACAGGTAGCCCATAGTGTAACTTTGGGCTTAATTTAAATAATTCAATATAGTAAAATATTTAACCCTTTTTTAATATAACTGAATCGTAAAGGCAGTTGGCCTAAATGGTTTCCTTTCAGAACAAATAAATGTCCACCTTACTTAAAGTTGTATGAAGAATGTGATATGTTCATATCATAAAATAATCCTCGTAGAAAATTTAAAAAAATGATATATCATTATCCTACGCTGTTGAAAAAACAGGAACAATACTTGGAGAAATAAAAACAGGAATATGATATCCAGAGTTTAGTTGAACGATAAAACATTACGTGTATTTTTTGTTGCAAGCTGTAGAAACCTACAAAATCAAGTCTGAGTTGAAAATGGAAATAACCAAGAACAAAGTTTCTTTTGAAGACCAGAACAACTACGATATGAAGACTACAAACTAAAACCGTATTTGTAACATAGAAGAAGCAGAAAAGTACACTAAAATATAACTCACGTGTATACGCACAGATTCTATTTAAATTTACGTTTATCTAAGAGCTTCTGTAAAATAATATGTCATAATTCCTAGTCTTACGTTTAGGTGACATCGCTTCAAGATCGTATCATCAATGACAAATTAGCTAATGATGTAGGAAATAATTCATTGCTTCTTTTCCCAAAGACTCAAAGATTGTGTTTATACCATGCTCTTAGTGATTAAAACAGTGGGCCTGGCATAGTTAGGTGGTTAAGGCGCTCGGCTCGCAATCTGAGGGTTGCGAGCTTGAATCCTTGTCTCACCAAACATGCTCGCTCTTTCAGCCGCAAAATAGTAGCCCAAGAGTTGGCGGTGGCTGGTGATGAGTACCTGCCTTCCCTGTCTTTCGCTGCTAAATTCGAAACGATTAGCACAAGTAACCCACGTGTAGCTTTGTGCGAATTTACAAATAAAAAAACCTAGTGTAGTATCTCAAAGTCCTAAATTGCATAAAAGCAGCAACTGTTTATACTTTACATAATCTGTACCACCTTTCCTATTCATTATGACCCACAAGAGGTGTCATGAAGTACAAACTTTACAATAATCAGAAATAAAAAAGCACAATAAAGTTCACAGAAACAAATCTTTAGTCAAGGCAACAAACTGTAACTCAATGACTTAAAGTCTCAAGATCAGCAATAAACAGTAGATTTGGGAAATGTTTTGCAAAAAATCAGTCAAACGAGAAGAGCAAAAAAAGAGACTTAAACATATATTTTAAATTGAGAATGATTATTATCTCTATATGGGAGTGAAAAAAAATAGTCTTATCGTAGAGATTTGAAAAGCTTCAATGTGTCTGCAAACTAATTAATTGCTGTAGTAGAGAGAATCAATTGCTTTATTCCAGAAGGGAGGAAGGAATCCAGCCTTTTACAAGATACATCAAGGTTGCATCTCTATCAAACTGCTGACAAATCCTTGTGTGGTATCGTTAACTATTTACACATTCAAAAGGAGATTACATCCAAGCTCATGAAAACTTTCACAAACCTCTATACCATCTCTCCTATTGAGTATGACTCACACCACAAAAGAGAAATAGCACAGAATCTTGGTCAAATAAGCATAAGTTGGTATGTTACTATCGTTTTCTGCCCGATGAAGCACATTTAACATCGTGTTTCTACCTTTGTTTTCGTTTTATTTGTCATACTAGTAAATGTCTGTTGAAACATTTCAACGGTAATTTCCCTATGAATAGTGATAAATAATTAAATATAAAATGTTCAGTCAACCCAATTTCCTGGACCAGAGCGTATATGCAATATAGATGTCTAGTGGGCCGTTTAGAACCGTTTTCTGTCATTCCATGTGTTATTTCAATAAGGAAAACTGCATTTGTTTTTAAGCAAAGGACACTGACTGCAACGCACCGCTGGCGAAAATGTGCGGATTTTGATGCAATGGGTACAACCAGCACAATAGAGCACTGAGGTTTGCTAAATAGCCGCGGGAACTTTTTCTGCTGGATGCTACCTCTCCTTGTCGCTTAACTGTGCAGCAGAAAAGACTACTACTACTAAAGGGATTGCTTTTTGACAATTGTTACATCTATAAGAAGTGTCGAAGGAGAGACATTGAATTCAAATTCATTTATTCGACATGGTACAATAAACTCAAACAGTTATATAATATCTACATGAATAAACTAATATATATATAAACTGAACAACAACAAATATATACTCAAACACGTTCCTCTCTTTGTGCGTTTTTTCCAAATATTTCTTTTACTCAGGAAGTCCCATTTTTTTCGTAAGATTCCCTCTGAAAAAAACATTTTTGTCCTTAATAAGTTTTTTCTTTGATTGACCGTTCAGCAAATAGGAAGATTGACGGATCGATGTTGATATCAATATGAAATTTTAGTAATAGCAAAAAATGAATAGTTTTCCTGAACGTAAGTATTTTGATATGTATTTTTTTTTCTAAGATTAACCATTTAGGGTGGGAGACAGACATTTGGCTGTTATATATATAGATGTTCGGACGTTGTACTTTGATTATTGAAGTTATACACTAAATATTTGGGTGATTGCCATTTTACTATCTTTTCCATTCAATGATGAAAATCTAAGAACGCTCTTTTATCTTTATCGTTGTTTTTACATAAAATACTCTGATAAAACTTAGACTATTGGAGTCTACACTGAGTCATTAGGTTCCTGCTAAGTTATTTTTTCCACCTAATGATGGAAATTTAACATCATGTTTTATTTTTTTTTGCGTTTATTTTATTTATAATCTACCTTTGAATATGGATTTAGTAATTGTAAGGAATAAGTTGATTTTATATCATAGATATAACATGAATATCCTAATTTTGTTGTACAAATAGAAAAGTTCGAATGAAGTCCGCCCAAATATTTTTGTTGTTGTTGTTATCATGAATTTATTTTGTAAGTTTATGAAGATTCCTAGAAGACAGGTCTGAAATTGGTTTTTACTTCTGTTTCTACAGTTATAGCTTGCACAAAATATCAATATTAAAGTACAATTTAATTTACAAGTTGCAAAGTCACACGTTATCTAACTCTTTCAGTGTAATTTACAGTGTATAAGTCGCCACACGTTACTTAACTCTTTCAGTGTAATTTACAGTGTATAAGTCGCCACACGTTACTTAACTCTTTCAGTGTAATTTACAGTGTATAAGTCGCCACACTTTACTTAACTCTTTCAGTGTAATTTACAGTGTATAAGTCGCCACACGTTACTTAACTCTTTCAGTGTAATTTACAATGTATAAGTCGCCAAACGTTACTTAACTCTTTCAGTGTCATATGAGCTCCAAATTTTGTACACATGAAGAAAGGGTATTTCCTGTAAAACTTATGAATGTTTGACACTTTTCAGATAAGTAATGAAATGTTTAGATATATATCTTTTTTTTTTGCCTTTCTTTATTGCGTGTCTAAAAATAAACCCGTCACTGGCAAACTTGTTTATTTCATTCCTAATAACCCATTTATTGTGAGTAACATCTTCTCCTTAATGAATAATAACCATTAATTATCATTTTGTAATTATTAAATAACCACTCTGTAATTAATAATAGCGCCCATAATATAACATCAAAATTTAACCTAATCGTTTAGATTTAGATTGTATGTCGTCAACTGATTATGAAAAGTGCCATATTTACACTTTAAGGAATGGTAAATACCATCTTTGTTAATATCAAATAAAAACTAAAGGAAGATATAACGAATGAATACGTGTTTCCAGTATTTTACATTCACATAAAAGTAGCAAATTCGAAAGATTTTTTTACAAATGACTTATTGAAAAAAATATCTAATGTGTCTGTTGAAAATCATTAAGCATAAAAAAGAAAACGTTTTCATGTTTCAGGAGCTGTGTTTCCTTAACGTGTTCAGTTCTTTCTGGATAATGTTTGTTTAATGATATTCACAAAAAGCTAGATATGAAGGTGTTATAACTGATTTGGTAATGACTAATTTTCTTATTCCTTTCCAAAAGTATATAATACGGTAAAACTATTTTTAAACTAATTTTAGTAGGTGAGATAAAGTTCATAACGATAATTCATGTTACTTTCATTAGCAACTACTCACAATTAACATCATAAGATGAGCTCAGGTTAAATAATATTGTTTTAATAGATATTTGATTTAATGAGAATCAAAAAAAAGATATCAACATGGCGTTGTAAATAATTATTTTGTTTCATATTTACATAGACTGTTTTTTGAGAATGAGTCAGAGAATGTTTTTCAGAGTTTGTAGAGTTGTTCGTAGAGTTGTCTGTAGAGCTCTCCTAATTATGTTTTGTCTTTGTCTCTCGAAATCGTTAGATGAAGTCAACTGTTTTATATTTAATGGTATTTCAGAGCTTTTTTTCTTACCCATAAACACTGTCAGAAACTTCCTCAGTTCGGTTATAAGAACAGTAGTGACGACAAATTTATATTGTTAATGTTTTCTGTCGGTTGTAAGAACAGTAGTGACGACAAATTTATATCGTTAATGTTTTCTGTCGGTTGTAAGAACAGTAGTGACGACAAATTTATATCGTTAATGTTTTCTGTCGCTTGTAAGAACAGTAGTGACGACAAATTTATATTATTAATGTTTTCTTTCGGTTGTAAGAACAGTAGTGACGACAAATTTATATTGTTAATGTTTTCTGTCGGTTGTAAGAACAGTAGTGACGACAAATTTATATTATTAATGTTTTCTGTCGGTTGTAAGAACAGTAGTGACGACAAATTTATACCGTTAATGTTTTCTGTCGGTTGTAAGAACAGTAGTGACGACAAATTTATACCGTTAATGTTTTCTGTCGGTTGTAAGAACAGTAGTGACGACAAATTTATATCGGTAATGTTTTCTGTCGGTTGTAAGAACAGTAGTGACGACAACTTTATACCGTTAATGTTTTCTGTCGGTTGTAAGAACAGTAGTGACGACAAATTTATACCGTTAATGTTTTCTGTCGGTTGTAAGAACAGTAGTGACGACAAATTTATACCGTTAATGTTTTCTAATGATTCAAATACACGTTAACCAAGTCTACCTAGGCGTATTGAGTGGTTATGTTTTATGATTGAAATGTACGTTAACCAAGTCTACCTAGGTGTGTTGAGTGTGCAGTAAATCTGAGGGCTTATAACACTAAAAATCGGGTTTTGCTACCCACAGTGGACACAGCACGGGTAGCTTATTGTGTAGCTTTGCGCTTAACAACAAACAAAGGTAAGAATTATACTTTTAATGTTAATATATTTTCGATGCAAACAGTATAAAGTTATCAGTTTTAAGCATAAATATACTATATGACGTTGTTTGAAAATATTTCTGAAAATGAACTACACATTGTTCTTGAAATATATACCATGATTTTAAGAAAACACTAAAATAAGATTTAGATTATTTTAAAATATTATCTTTTTCTACTGCCAAAGGTTATTTTTAAATGATATTATCTTTTTATACTGACAAAGATTATTTAAATTATATATCTTTTTGTACTGACAAAGGTTATTTTTAAATGATATTATCTTTTTGTACTGAAAAAGGTTATTCAATTTACTTTTTCAAATATGAGTTTGATTTGTCTCTAAAAGAAAACCACTTGGAATCTCAATTTTTTTTAAAGTGCGGACAGAAATAACAAAACAGGAACTGCTATTCATGTAAGTACTTTATTTTCCCGTATCATATAGCTTAGTAGCATGTAAGTGATTGATTTATCTTCATGGTATAACCATCCAGTAGTTATAGATACTATTTACGCTATTTGTTTTATGTTTATTGCCTTGTTTTATCTTCCATGACAGTTGGCTTCTATTACCACAAGAATGACAACTTAATTCTTTTCCATCTTTTCTTCTACGGTTCTCACTACTATTCAATAACATAAATGAGAAATATGCAACATCCAACTTTAGTTCATCTTAAACAAGCCTCTTGACAATTTTCCTGTTTAAAAGAGAAAGTAAATTTTAAATTATGAACTATTATCTTACTGTAAGGCACACCAAATCTAACTCAACGTTTTTTGTTTGTTTGTTATTCATCGTCGATACAAGTGAGTCTGTGTTTTTCTTAAAAGCACCGAGTAAACACAAATAAATATAAAATTCATAACATTTTCAAGAAAGATTATTTCAGTAACATAGTTTTTGCTGACATACACTATTTCTCCGGTATTTACGCGTGTAAACAGAATTTTTTGAAGCATATTTCAGTGGATGTTATTACGCCTTGTTATTTGGTTATTGGTGATTTCGACCCCCGATGGCACAGCGATATGTCTGCGAACATACAACGCTAGAAACCGGGTTTCGATACCCGTGGTGGGCAGAGCAAAGATAGCACATTGTGCAGCTTTGTGTTTAACAAACAAACAAATTATTAGGGATTGCTTCTACAAATAAACCTTCAGATGAACTTAATAAATCTCGTACAGTGCTCGTGCGTTAATTCAACCTGAAATGCACTATTCTACCACTTTCATTGCTTACTTGTATCTTAAGAGCATAAACCAACTCATACAACTCACAAAGATCTTGCCCTTACAAAGAATCATAAGCCAGCAGTGGTTCTGAATCTACTTTCTAGACACTCTGGTGAGATAAAGACAGACTGCAGAAAACTGCATTTAAAATAACAAATACATGAATATAAGATGGAAGTTTGTTAGAATATTGGACAAAATCTAGATGACTTGAAAGATCCGTATATTTCAACAGTTTGCGACCGGTATACAGTGATAAGAACTTTACAACAAGATACACAACATCTGTGATAAGGACCTTACAACATCATACACGATATGTTAAAAAGGTTTTGGTCGGCTTTATGGATTTTCATAGAATGGAACTTCAATACTTCACAAAGTGCACGTCAGAGTAAATATTTACTCCAGTTTCTATCAGGTGAAGGTGTAGAAACTAATTACGAAAGATCACTGTATGACTGTAACAGGAGAATGCGTTAATTTACACTTGTTATGATGGGAACTTATTTTTGGGGCTGGTGATTATAATTAATTTACTTGTATCAAACATCAATGTTAGGCCTATTATACTTTTATCAATACATTCTAGATCTAGCCCTTTAGGGATTTTCAAGATATTGAAGAGTGTACAATAATAATAATATTCCAACCACATTATGTTCTGCGTATTTATAGCCGACGACGTGTTTCGCTCAATCCAAAGTTCATCAGGCTGGCTGGGACACAACAAACACAGTAAGTGACTGAATATACAACACAATGTTAAAAAATGTAACAGACCTTATGTTAATGTCTGATAACAAAGTAAATTCATTATAATCATGCTTAGCCAACTTGAAAAAGGTGTTCAAATCATAACAACTGATGATGTAACAAATGGCTTGTAACCATTTGTTACAAGTACCCTGGATTGAGCAAAACTCGTCGTTGGAAATGGATACTGTCATTATAGTGTGGCTGAAATACTATAATTATAAAATCCCTATGGGACTAGATATAGTATGCATAGTTACGAAATACAATATGATTAATATTAACGTCTGATGACTCGTACATTAATTGTTAAGATACACTACCTTGTGCATAGGAATGTTTTTATGAACCATGTTGATTGAAAGCAATGTTCACACTAGCCCCATCTCCCATACACCTGTTAAGTCACATGGATGTATACATTTAACGATTTCTGTGCATTTGTTTTGTTTAAAGTTGGTCTTGGGAGTTGACAGTAGAAAGTCTGTGGAAAACCTCTCAAGATCGAACGGTCTAAGATTGGCCTTTCGTTTGTACAGGAACTTATAGTGTTGGTCAATATTGTGTAATCATGATTATCAGTCTTGAACATAACAATGGAGAAAGTAGTTCCAAGAGCAACACTGGGCCTGGAATGTCAATCTTATAAAGCAGAATTATAGTATAGTACTCAAAACAAAATATTATCAGAATTTATGTTATAATTATAGCAAAGCAAAACTAATTTTATAAAAGTATTTTGTTTCAAAACCATGCACAGAATTAAAAAGGGTTAACCACTCTTTCAATTCATTGTTATGCAAATCAGGTATTTTACATGGTCTTATATGAAAATTATTGATCATTCAGCACATGCTTCATACGATGGTCTCTCATACTCTTGTCTCATTTGTCACGAATCACAAAGTTAAAGTACTCCATACTGCTCGTGAACTATAACTAGACTTCAGGAAAGACAAAATGACGTCTTGTTTGCTTAAAGTGTAAGTCGACCAATCATAGCAGGCTGTAAAAATGATCTACATAATCAGAATGTGGCCCCACTTCTACACTAATTATAAAGTCACCTAACAAGGCAGATCATCTCTATCACACAAACAAACGACTGCTAGCTACTGATTCTGGTTCGCCATCTTAAGGTATTCGATCCAAAACTAAACCAGGAATTTTCAGCCACAGTTGAATGTCATGTTAGGGTACAGAAGAATAGAAACAAATTTCAGAATGAAGACTCCAAGTAAGATGCATTCTACTCACAGGGAAGCACAAAACAGCTTGCCAATGGTACCAAGGTTGCATCCCAAAGAACAAAATTAGTTTAACAGATGAGTCATGCTTCACGCCTAACAATGGCATAGAAGATAAAGAGACTAGGTAGAAAACACCTAAGCCAAATTTTCGTTCAACTAGTAAATGAGTTGCATCACAGTCGACTAAACGAGCGACATCTATTAGAATAAAGCAACAGAAGCAATTTAAAAACAAATTAACTAAATATATTATGTACTTCATTTTTTCATAATATTTGTCACTCTAGTTGTTAAATAGCTTTTATTTTGTATTTATTTGTTACATTTTGTCGTCATGAACATTCATTTTATGATTCTCTTCAGTGTGAACTTATATAACGAAGGCAAGGTGTGTGAAATGTCAAGTACCTTATGTAAGAAGATTTTGAATAGGCAAATCAGCATGTCACGTGTCAATCACAGCCAATATAAAGTAGCGGTGGAACGGCATGATTCATATCTACATCTTACATTGTTCAAAATTTGTAAGTAGTATAATACAAAAGAAAATTGATTGTATTTGGGAAGGGTGTTGTATACAATCATGCCATGTTCTTCTACCATCTGTAGTGATATTATTTGTTTAAATCATTGATTATTTAGTTTTCGCTCTGTTGTGGCGACAACACTTGGTCCAAGATGTCTAATATTCTGTTATTCTAGCCACCTCAGGAATGTATTCTTTTGTTAGATGATGTCTTCTGCTCGAGATGATGTTTTAGTGTATACTACTTCGAACTGGAATACCCTTTGCTTGCCGGACACTGACGTGAACTAAATCTGATAGCTGGTAGATACTGTCAGGTAATGGAAGTCACGAGGTGATTTTGTCCAGTGGACAAAGAAAGCTAGTTGATGTGCTGAATCCAGGTGCTTTCTTTGTATCAAAATTTGCTCCAAGTTTTGCAGGAAAAATATCTTTTCGAAGTTATTTCAGCATTTTTAAAGTAGAGGTAATCCATACATTGGAAAACAACCCTTAGGAATAACAGCTGCATAACTTGAAGTGAGGATTGTCTCAGTTTTCAGTGTTTTTGTATTGTAATAACTCTCCCAACATGGGGTCTGTGAATTTGACCGAGTCACTTGACCTTTTGTACTCGTTTAAAGTTGATACAAGTTTAATACTTATAACTCTCTATACATATTGGGTATATCTTCACGAAATTTGGCAGTCTTTCAGTTAATATTACAAGACTTTCACATACAAAGAGTCATATTTCTTAGTGAAGTATTTTTAATAAAATGAAATAAAGAATTGTCCATGAATATATTGAGTATTTCCATGTGCAAAGTGATTTTCATGTTAAAATTAAAAATACTTTTCGTCATCTCAAAAATTTCAAATTTCCTTTGTGTAATCCCTAAAACCTCCTAAATACATTTCAAAGTTTTTTCCCACTAAATACTCATAGTTTATATGTTATTTTTTCTACCCTATCTCTAAACGGGGATCGGTCAATTCGACCGACCTCGTAACCACCAAAATCGAAATAAACCTAATATAACCTTCTTTTCTTACTAGAATAAATTGTAACATGAAACTACATTCGTTTATCCTAAGTAGCTCTAAGTTCG
>NW_013671634.1:50157-50844 GCF_000517525.1 Limulus polyphemus
AATTAAATAATGCACCAAATAATATAGACTAATAACATGCAAAAGTAGACAAATTCACTTACTTCTAAAAACTTTCCTGGCTTTCTAACTATGACCCAAGAGCCGTTACAAATTCATTCATGCTAGTCGTTAACTTTCCCACGGAAACGATGTTGCTACTCTGAGTGAAATTGATGGTTATCTGGTCAGAGCACAACGTTATACAATACGCCATTTGATAAATGAAAATATTGACTTTCTATTGGTTATAGGTAACATATAATGAAACGTAAGTGAGAACTATCAACGAATTGTGAAAGAGAGGATATGGCACGTGGGTGTTGTAGGAGGGGTCTAATTTTCTATTTGATAACTCTAAAATCAAAACAAAATTGAAGGCTATAAAAAGTAAGGTCTGTTAGAGCAATAAAGATTTTATGGAGAGTATTTTACGTTTAAATTCGTACATTTTCGAGGGGTGATGCATAAAATAGGGATGGTGACATGCTAATACAAAATGTGTCATGTGTGTCATACTAGTCGAAATTCGGGATTTTTTTATATATTTCCTTGTATAATTAAGAACTTAAAACTTTATATTATTAGAATATGCATTATTAGCTAAAATGTTATGCTATTCTAGTTGGTATAACACAAACAAAAAGTTGTGTAATAAAATTTTGAATGTAAAACACTAAAACCTTTTGT
>NW_013671634.1:51142-54714 GCF_000517525.1 Limulus polyphemus
GTCATGTGTGTCATACTAGTCGAAATTCGGGATTTTTTTTTATATATTTCCTTGTATAATTAAGAACTTAAAACTTGTATACTACTAAAATATGCATTATTAGCTAAAATGTTATGCTATTCTAGTTGGTATAACACAAACAAAAAGTGGTGTAATAAAATTTTGAATGTACAACACTAAAACCTTTTGTCATGTGCAGTAAATGGTACCCGTGTAGATAGGGATAAATAAAGATTTTGCACATTTTATCTGAAGTATCCAGATTCTCTTATTTTCACATTAACTCCGAAAATTCAGTCGGGAAGTTCACTTAAATCATTGGGCCGAACCTGCAGTTATTCTCGGAAATTTCAATTAGGGAAACTTGTCGGAAATCATTATGATCTGAAAATACTACAAGGGTATGTAACAGCCCTTTCAACGAAAAATATTCATAAAATCAAATCATAAAGATGTATGTTCAGATTGAAGATTCGAAATTTCCAAGAAAGTAATATCCCTTGTGTTTAATGCCATTGGGGAAAAAATGAATATGGATCGAATTGGGGCACCAGAACCATTCAGACAGAGACTTGCAATATATCGTACTCCACCCGTGGTCAACAAAGTACGGCACTTTCTAACAGGTGGCGATGGATGAACAAAACGTTCAGTAGCAGAAATCGTCCACGTATTCAAGGCAGCAGTACACAATATGATCAAGACTTTCCGTCTACCAAAGCAAAACAAGTCACGTGCACACAAGTTGTTTCCAGGACATGTCTTTCAACTGTCACATACCTGAAGCAGCTGGAGAATAAAACAGGTATTCATATTATTCCATACGAAAACACATTCTTCAAGTTGCAGTGCCTTTGGATTTCTGTGTGATCAGACTGTTGAAATCCGTCGTCCTCGTACACTAGATGGTTTATGGAAAGCACTTACGGAGAAAGGAAGTGCCTTGGCAATGAAAAACTTAAAGTGTAGCCTATTATGACTGAACGTGGCACTAGGGACTGTAACAGTATGGTGGGGCTTCAAAATCGTTTTAATATAACGTACTCAATCCTCTCTACAAGGTTATGAACACTTTTGGTTCATTTTTGTTTTCTTGTCTCAACGTTTAACTATTAATATTTCAAGTGGTCAAAGGTTGAGGAGGATTGTAACAAAGTGACACAAGTTGGAGTCACTAGCCTGGCCTAGTGTCTTAATTATTGCTACTTTGTCTGACACAAATTCTGAACTGATAGCAATAAACCGAATTTACAAATAATTTGTCTCCTAAGACTAAGTCATTCTTTGTGAGAGTATTTTAAATGTTTTCAGTTCTGTCTGTTTATTTATCTTTGTTTGTTCACCAGTTCTACCGTTTCTATTAAATATTTAAATGCAATTTCCTTTAGAAATTTAGAAATTCCAGGCATTTCTGGAATCACTAATGTGGCGAATGAATAAGCACATAACTACGGTTTATGCGAGGTGTATTATTACCTCATCTCCATTCTATATACTAATATCTTATCACAACTATGCTTCTTATGTTTCGTGTATTCCTACATAACAATTATGTTCCTATTTTGTTGTTATAAAACAAGGTATAACGTCATTAAAGCCTCATTTTATATGAACCATATTCTACAGTCCCTTGTGCTGCCATATACTGGCGCAACTGCTCCTGACTTTTGCCTCATTACTAATAACGTCCACCACTGTGATGATAAACTGTTTGCATGCTTGCTAGACTCAATTCCAACTAGCATGTATTGAACACTCTTAGGAACCACCTCACACTCTGTAAAGTTACTCCAAACACTAAAGATACCCTGGAAACGAGTCTTTTAGAGGAGTGTCTGAGAATAACTAAGGACCTTATGAACACTGTGACTTTAATCTGGCACACTGATACTAGTATCAATATCATAAAGCTACAACAGACGCCAAAGATACCCTGAGAAAGATACACCGTAACTTTAATCATGCAACATTGATACTATGTTGCCCTTCATATTCGTGGCGACCATATTTCATATTGAAGTGAAATGTTACGAACTATCAAGGTGTAAATCTACCTTTAGTAAAAGGTAATTTGTTACATAGTCTGATATACTGATCATTTACATTTTACGTCAAATAACTGATGTTAAGATTTGTGACATTCATAAAAACAAACTGAGACAAATGATTAATATTATTTTGTAACAGTGGTTTTAACTTGTCATAACTAAAATATCATAAAATGAAATTATCTTTTAATCGTTTTATGCAATGTAATATTAAAACAATTCACTGTTTTTCTTTGAAGTTTTTCGATTTATTTATTGCATATAGCTTTGAAGACGCACATTAAGAAGTGCGTGTGTTTTTGTTACACCAAAACCACATTGGGCTATCTGCTGTGTCCACCATGGGGAATCGAATTCCTGAGTTTAGCGTAGTAAATCCGAAAACTTTCCACTATCCCAACAGGGGACCAATAAAAAAACATTTTTAAATAATATAAAGAAATGGTTGAAGTTTAATAATATATATTTGTTTTATAATTTCAATTATTATTACAAATCTTTGAAAATATTTATGCTCAAAATGGCACTGTTTTATGTTGTTTTTCGTTTTTGTTTAGTACATTTTCTATAGGGACTTTTTACCTAAAATTCTACAGTGTACTACAAGTTCGTTTCGAGCTCTTGCATGTTCTTTTATGTGTTTTATAACCTAACAGAACAAAGTAACTATAAGAATAGTATCAGCAAAATCTGAACCACTAACATGTTGTGCATAATATATTTTGTCGGATTCTAAAGTCTTCTTTAGCGTATTTGAAGTTTTGTATTTGAATTTTTTAAAGAAGTAATCGTGAAAATTGCTCAAACGTATGCCAACGAATTTCGCATACCACCATATCAATATACAAAACGACAAAATTTAACATAAACGTAGTGCTTAAATTATTACTATGGAAACTTTCGTGAGTTAAAGAAACACGTAATCCATAAAGCTGCTAAACGTAGTGTTGTTCTTAAGATAACTCATAACTACTGCAGAAAAATAGTAGAGGGTAACACGGAAAACAGACAACTATGAAGTCGGTCGCGAAGGAAGTGACGTAGTTAACCCGATGACTTCAGTACTAAATTTCTTAGTAGGCAATGCAAGTGTGCATTTGTGAATTGAAAAAATGATAGAGGACTTATCTTTTAATGGATTTCTGATTTTATTTTTATAAATAGTAGCATAACATTCAATTATTTGTACAAAATTGTATTCTTTAATGAAGTTTAAACAGGAATTTAATGAAAAAATTCCTAAAATACGTTTTAGACTGTAAATAAGCGCCCTCTAAGAAGAAATGTTTTTTTTTCAAAACTTTTTTTAAGATATTTCCTTTCACCTCAGCACTGGTTCTGCCATCTATGATTGGTATCTAAACCTTTTTCTAGTCTGTTTTCTTTATAAAACTGCGTCTGGACGTGTTAAACCTCAGTTGTAAAACTTTTAGCCAATCGTAGTCGAATGTGTCAATTTCAGTACCAATTATTCCAATTGCTGTATCTCCCATCTGACAAATCATAGGATGATAAGGAAAGCAC
>NW_013671635.1:0-13628 GCF_000517525.1 Limulus polyphemus
ACTTCAATAGAATTAATTGCCGAAATTCATATTGAATAAATATAACAAGAGAACAACTAATAAAGCAACACATCCCATGTGGTCTAGAGGCTAGGATACCTGGCTTTCACCCAATATGCCCGGGTTCGATTTCCGGTATGGGAATTTGTGTTTTTAGAATTTTCTTACTAATCAATTGTTAAACATTAACATGTTGTTGATATTAATGTGTACGGAGTTATAAACATTCGTCAATAATTCATCGTTAGGTCTTCGTGAAAGTGTCGGTAGTATACGTGAACTTAATTTTAAGTATCGCAAATATGGACGAGTAATATTAAATATCATAGACAATAGATAATGTTGAACATGAGTTATACACTGGAGATATTTAAAAGGGGCTCATTTTATCGTCGATATCGAAACAAATTCGAAAAATGTAAAGAAAACAATCGCTCAGTTAGGCAAAAAGTCGCAAAATGATTTGACACTGGTGGTACCAAATAAGGGTGTAGTGGATCTCCACTCGCCCCTGGTGTTAAACGTATACGTGCTCCACCGATGTATGTAGATGTTCACTTAAACTGAAATCAAGTTCATCTGCTTTTGATAATAGATTGTAGGTAGTAAACCATTGTAAATTATTGGCTACATTACGTATTTATCCCAACTGGTCAGAGGGAGAGGAGCCAGTCAGTAGCAGTAGTTGACTAGCAGAATAATTGATATAATCATAAACCCCCTGACAGCTGGAATACAGAATGCATTCCGCTGAATATCGCGACTTGAACTTTGCACTTTCTGCAATAAAACGCACGAGCGTATCAATTCAGTAAATATAGACTAATAGAATATTGAGCTGGTGGTAGGATTTATGATTCAAG
Source organism: Limulus polyphemus (assembly GCF_000517525.1). Lineage (NCBI taxonomy): Eukaryota > Metazoa > Arthropoda > Merostomata > Xiphosura > Limulidae > Limulus > Limulus polyphemus. The sequence goes on from NW_013671635.1 coordinate 864, forward strand.
AAAAATGTGGGATGGATCTTTCTAAAACTTTGATAGAAAATCTTCATCTTCTCTGTCTTCCTATTTTTAATAACTTAGTTAGCTCATATATTGCTGAAAACTGGCTGGAAGTGCGGATTTGTTTAGAATTTTGTTACATTATTTCCTATTAAACTTTACATTTTTACATTAACTCATTTTGTTTTAACTTTCAACGGGAATTGGTTTGAGTCTTTCGGAATTATAATTTTTTTGATTCACCTTCAGATAAGAAGAATAGTGTTTCACAGTTATTTTAAACTCGACTTATTTTATTTCAATCAACCTATAATATTTCCAGTAATATTTAACATTTTCTAAATCTGCCAAGAGATGGCAAAATTGATCATCACATGGTTCTTTGGACAAAAATAGGTGTTGAAACTGTTCTTGAAATCTTCCCAAGACTTGCAATGCTAAGATCTCTGGTTCAATTCCTGACATAGGGTGTACGCACATTACTCACTGTGTAGGTTTTTACTAAAATACACCAAGAACAAATTTTCTCGCATTTGATAAAAAAAATATTCTAACTTGAAAAAACAAACATTTAAATTACATTACAGCATTGCGAATGAAAGGTTCTTAACTAAAAAACAACAACTTGTTTTTCATTTTTTGTTGTGTACAGTATTTGTAAAGAAGATAGGAATGTAGTCATGTTCTTCTATGTATAACCTCATCCGTACCATTATTAAGGTTGTGGATTGGACAATACCAGTGTGATGTAACATAATAGAGCATTTGAAGTTTATAAATACCAGCGTACACTGATTGTCCTTAAAAGCATGGTCAAAAGTATAGCAAAGAAAAAGGAAACTGAAGTAGTATGCATGACACTAATCTGAGGGTGGGTGAGGATTAAAACGTCGAGAAGTGGACTCAGTCTTTTAAAATCGCCAGGTTTGTTGGTATACCATCACCTAAGCCTAATTATCAAATAGTTATCATTTGTTTAATTATTAGCTAGTTTTGGCTATTAATTTTCAGGTAAGATATGATAGTCCACTGAAGTCTCTTCCATTGTGCTTTAATTAACTATTTAAATGTTTTCACGAGGGGTATCTAGGCGTCGTCTTGATAAAAAGAGGTTGATGTTCTATCCACCTGTCTGAGGTTTCTTCCATTGTCACTTTCATCAACTAACTATTGACATCACTAATAAGCCATCAGTTCTGATGTGGAGTTACAAGATTATTGGTTAACTAACTAACCATCAGTTCTGATGTGGAGTTACAAGATTATTGGTATCACTAACAAGCCATCATGCCAGGTCGAAATCTTCTCAACATCGAAGAATAACGAGAGATCCAAGTTCAGGAGTGTCCTTGGAACTACTTGTATCAACGGTCATCAGGAGTGTCCTTGGAACTACTTGTATCAACGGTCATCAGGAGTGTCCTTGGAACTACTTGTATCAACGGTCATCAGGAGTGTCCTTGGAACTACTTGTATCAACGGTCATCAGGAGTGTCCTTGGAACTACTTGTATCAATGGTCATCAGGAGTGTCCTTGGAACTACTTGTATCAACGGTCATCATTAGGGGAATGACCATAATTACAGTCTCACAGAGAAATTTCTTTTCTAATAAGTTGTTGCGAAGAACGGAAAAGTCAGTCAGACATCACAGATCGTCACAAACCTTCCATAGAATCTACACTCGGTGTGGTCGTATATTTTCAAGGTCAGTCAGACATCACAGATCGTGACAAACCTTTCATAGAATCTACACTCGGTGTGGTCGTATATTTTCAAGGTCAGTCAGACATCACAGATCGTGACAAACCTTCCATAGAATCTACACTCGGTGTGGTCGTATATTTTCAAGATCAGTCAGACATCACAGATCGTGACAAACCTTCCATAGAATCTACACTCGGTGTGGTCGTATGTTTTCAAGGTCAGTCAGACATCACACATCATGACAAACCTTCCAAGAAAAAAAAATGATTTTGGATCTGAATTGGAGAAATGACAAGTACTTGGTTTCATTTTCTTCTTCAACAAAACAGCAGTGTATTTCGAAACGTGGCCCGAAGTTTGTAAACGTTTAATTTGGTATATGTTGATGTTTCATTAAGCTTTAGGCGTTGTAAATCTTCACGATCAGACGTGATCACCCTGGGAGTAAAAACATTAAACGTTTCGTGTTGCAGAACTTCACGATCAGACGTTATCACTTTGGGAGTAAAAACATTAAACGTTTCGTGTTGCAGAACTTCATGATCAGAACTTAATCAATCTAGGTGTATAAACATTAAACGTTATGTATTGAAAAGCTTCATGGTCAGATTTAATCACTCTAAGGGTAGAAATGCTAGGTGCTGTAAAGCTTCTTGATCAGACCTGGTCACTCTAGAGGTATACGCGTTAAGGAATAGTGTAAGTTGTGGACTTCATCATACAAATATGGCTGGAGTTAGTTTTCTAAGATAGTCATTCCTTAAAGCCCTTGGTGGTTAGTTTCCTTTCATGAGGCATAGATTATATTGATCAGAAGCACAACAAGCTTTATCATACATTCAAAGACTTCTGACATCTAATCGATCCAATCTTTGTACGTAGCTCGTATCCTGAGTAAAGAATAAAATATCCAATAATGCTTGCTTGAAACGCCTCATAGGAAACGCACCAGAACACACTGAATGACAGAAGAAATACTGTTTTTATATTGATTAGACGTTTCGGTACACAGGTTGATTTAGGAGTTAGCTGTATAGACGATATTTCAGTTAGAACATCAAAAGTTGTAGGTTCTTTGAGTGACAAGTGGTGAATCAAATAATCTACAACATCTAAACACAAACTAACATCCTGAATTAATATCCAAAAATAAACTAATTATCTCAGTACAAGTTAATATCTAAACACAAACTAACATCCTGAATTAATATCCAAAAAAATAAACTAATATCCCAGTACAAGTTAATATCTAAACACAAACTAACATCCTGAATTAATATCCAAAAATAAACTAATATCTCAGTACAAGTTTATATCTAAACATAAACTAACATCCTGAATTAATATCCAAAAAAATAAACTAATTATTTCAGTACAAGTTAATATCTAAAAAATAATTAGTTTATTTTTGGATATTAATTCAGGATGTTAGTTTGCCTCAGTACAAGTTTATATCTAAAGACAAACTAACATCCTAAATTAATATCCAAAAATAAACTAATATCTCAGTACAAGTTAATATCTAAAGACAAACTAACATCCTGAATTAATATCCAAAAATAAACTAATATCTCGGTAGAAGTTAATATCTAAAGACAAACTAACATCCTGAATTAATACCCAAAAAATAAACTAATATCTCAGTACAAGTTTATATCTAAAGACAAACTGAAATCCTGACACGAGTTAATATCCTAAAACAATTTAACAAACCAGCACATATCAATATCTCAACCTTACTTAACACCTCAACACAGTTTAATATTTCAATAGAAGTTAACATTTCAACACAAGTTGATATATTAGCACTAGTTAGTATCTCAACACAAGCTGATATGTTAGCACTAGTTAGTATCTCAACGCAAGTTGATATATTAGCACAAGTTCATATCTCAACACAAGTTGATATCTTAACGCAAGTTAGTATTTCAACACAAATTTCTATATTAACATAAGCTGATATATTAATACAAGTTGATATATTAGCACAAGTTTCTATATTAACATAAGTTGATATATTAAAGCAAGTTTATATATTATCACAAGTAAATATCTTAACACAAGTTGATATATTAGCACAAGTTAATATCTTAACACAAATTAATATGTCAGCACTATTTAGTATCTCAACACAAGTTGATATCTCAGCACTAGTTAGTATCTTAACACAAGTTAATATGTCAGCACTAGTTAGTATCTCAACACAAGTTGATATCTCAGCACTAGTTAGTATCTTAACACAAGTTAATATGTCAGCACTAGTTAGTATCTCAACACAAGTTGATATCTCAGCACTAGTTAGTATCTTAACACAAATTAATATGTCAGCACTAGTTAGTATCTCAACACAAGTTGATATCTCAGCACTAGTTAGTATCTTAACACAAATTAATATGTCAGCACTAGTTAGTATCTTAACACAAATTGATATGTCAGCACTAGTTAGTATCTTAACACAAGTTGATATATTAGCACTAGTTAGCATCTCAACACAAATCGATATATTAACACAAGTTAGTATCTCAACACAAGTTGATATATTAACACAAGTTAGTATCTTAACACAAATTGATATGTCAGCACTAGTTAGTATATCAACACAAGTTGATATCTCAGCACTAGTTAGTATCTTAACATAAGTTGATATATTAGCACTAGTTAGCATCTCAACACAAATCGATATATTAACACAAGTTAGTATCTCAACACAAGTTGATATATTAGCACTAGTTAGCATCTCAACACAAATCGATATATTAACACAAGTTAGTATCTCAACACAAGTTGATATATTAACACAAGTTAGTATCTTAACACAAATTGATATGTCAGCACTAGTTAGTATATCAACACAAGTTGATATCTCAGCACTAGTTAGTATCTTAACACAAGTTGATATATTAGCACTAGTTAGTATTGCAACACAACATCTGTTTTCACAAGATAACTGTAACCTGTTGAAACACGTGGAGTTCAATTTTGATGTTTTACAATTTCTGTAATTATAGATATTTTGATATATTATTTAAACTTCACAATACTTTGACCATTTATCTCGTGTAAAACTACTAAATATACTAGTTAAATTAACTAACACGTTTAAGTTAAGTAAAAACCACAAACAAGTCGTTCTTGACCGTCTACAAAAACGTCGGGTTGTTCTGACTCTCCAGACAAACACTAAATATATAGTTACTACATAGCAACAGTTGTTTTAAATCCAATTCCTTGTTTTATGGGGGCGCCATCAGCAGAAGATATGCCCCCAATTTTCACTGATAAATGAGGATGTTGGGTGTGACGGGGATTCGAACCCGTGACCTCTACATTACGAGCCGAGCGCCCTAACCACTTGGCCATCCCGGACACGAGTTTAGTTTAGCCAGGTCAATAGTAAGGTAGTTGAATACTCTAGAACCAGTGAGTTAGGTGGTTTCTCCGGGAACTATTGTGTTGTATTATTTCTTTAATGTAAACTAGAAAAAAAATCAAGTGTACAATAAAACAACTTTTGTTAAATAGACAAATAAATCCCATTTTTATCAATTTACAAAATCTAAATAAAGATTTGATCTAAACCACAATTAAATATAAACATATCTTTAAAACACGTAGCGGGTTTTTGTGCTAACATTTATTTAAAGCAGCGCTACCTATGTCAAGTTTATATTGTTGACTCCCCGCGTCATACCTAACCCCTACCGTCAATTAGCTTCAAGACATTATTGAATTATGAAAAGTTGGAAAAAATTATCGACTGCCTCATCCCTCTGCATTAAATGATCGTTGGTTAAACAATTATATGCAAGTTACGTAACAATGTTATACGTGATGTGATTTTTTTCTTCTTCTGAGAAGCGACTTTACCTTTCTGTAAATATTTTGTTTTTAATGTTGACTCGTTTTAGAAAAGGGGTGATTGCTATATTATCAGGAGCAACTTGGCTTTCCGAAAAGTTAAAAGTTTCGGTGTAGCAAGAAAAAAGAAACGTTACGCTCATATTTATGCATAACTTCTTCCGAAGATTTTAATTGTCGTAAACTTCAACATTCCATGCGCAACTCTGATTCTGTTACAATTGAAAATTCTTTGCTAATCTGCCTTTCTTTATTATTCTTTCTTCCTAGTCTTATTTCTCACATTCTTTGTCCTTTCTGTTTCCCTTTTTTATTTAGAAGTTCCTCTCTACATTTCTATTATCTTAACTGATTTTTGTATTTTTTGTGTTACTTTCTTGTCTTATATATTTCTGTTTTTCTTGCATCTTTCCTTCGTTCTTTCGACACTCCTTAAGCAGACCTCTAAGCTTTTCAAAGAGATAGAAAACAAAAAGTTATTAATATCCTGCAGCCACAAACCGAACTGGTAGAGGCTAGCCTACAGTTCTAGACCTAACTGGTAAAAGATAGACTTAAGTTCTAGACCTAATTGGTAGAAGCTAGCCTTCAGCTCTAGACCTAATTGGTAGAAGCTAGCCTTCAGCTCTAGACCTAACTAGTACAAGCTAGCCTACAGTTCTAGACCTAACTGGTAAAAGATAGACTTAAGTTCTAGACCTAATTGGTAGAAGCTAGCCTTCAGCTCTAGACCTAACTGGTAAAAGATAGACTTAAGTTGTAGACCTAATTGGTAGTGGCTAGCCTTCAGTTCCAGACCGAACTGATATAAGTTAATCCTTCAGTTCTAGACCGAACTGGCAGAGGCTAATCCTCCATTTCCAAACCTAATTGGAATAGGCTAGTCTTTTTTTCTAGAACTAACTAGTAGAGGTTAATCCTTCATTTCCAAACCTAACTGGTAGAGGCTAGCCTTCAGTTCTATACCGAACCGGTAGAGGCTATCCTTCAGTTCTAGACCTAACTGGTAGAGACTAGCCTTCCGTTCTAGACCGAATTGACAGAGGATAGCCTTCAGCTCTAGACCTAAGTGATAGAGGCTAATCCTTCATTTTCAAACCTAACTGGTAGAGGCTAGAATTCAGTTCTAGACCGAACTGGTAGAAACTAGCATTCAGTTCTATCCCTAACTGGTAGAAGATAGCCTTCAGTTCTAGACCTAACTGGTAGAGGCTAATCCTTCAGTTCTAGACCTAACTCGTAAAGGCTAATCATTCAGTTTCAAACCTAACTGGTTGAGACTAGCTTTCAGTTCTAGACCGAACTGGTAGAAGCTAGCCTTCAGTTCTAGACCTAACTAATAAAGGCTAATCCTTCATTTCCAAACTTGACTGGTAGAGGCAAGCCTTCAAATCTAGACCTAACTAGTAAAGTCTAATCCTTCAGTTCTAGACCTAACTGATATAAGTTAATCCTTCAACCCCAGACCGAACTGGTAAGAGTTAATCCTTCAGCCCCAGACACGAACTGGTAAGAGTTAATCCTTCAGCCCCAGACCGAACTGGTAAGAGTTAATCCTTCAGCCCCAGACACGAACTGACAAGAGTTAATCCTTCAGCCCCAGACACGAACTGGTAAGAGTTAATCCTTCAGCCCCAGACCGAACTGACAAGAGTTAATCCTTCAGCCCCAGACCGAACTGGTAAGAGTTAATCCTTCAGCCCCAGACCGAACTGGTAAGAGTTAATCCTTCAGTCCCAGACACGAACTGACAAGAGTTATACACAACAGTTTTATCGTTTTTAGAATCCAAATTAACCGTTTACACAAATCACACTTAAAGCTGTCTATGTATCTTTGGTGCTCTATATAACTGTAGTATTCTTGTCCGTGTACTTCTTAGAAGTAAATAAATATCAGCGTTGATCAAACTTTTGTTCTGTAGCTGTTTCGAGCATGCGTTTAGTTTCCTTTCCCAAGTTTCATTAAGGTCTTGTTTTACTTTTGTTTTCACTGACTTCTTTGATTTTTTCTTCGTATTCTATTTTTTTACCACAACAGCGATGTAAATCCTCCGAGTTTTTTTTTCTTCTTTACTAAAATCCTCTTTGACATTTTGTTGGTTTTGGAGATTCTGGCTTCATCGTAAATGTCTTTATGAATTTAGTTATTGTTCTTATTTTTATTCTAGTTAATTCATACAAATCTTGCTAAGTTTCTTCCGTTGTATGAGCCACTTCTATAAAAATTGCTCCTTGTTTTTCAGTATCTTATAGTTAGTTGTTTTTTTCCTGTTCGCTTATGATAATTAATTTTCTATTTAGTTCTTCGAATTCACTTTTTTATATCTATTCAGCTGATAATTTCATAGGACAAATTTTAAACCTTTGTTAAGAACACTTTCTAATGTTTTTGATAACTTCATATTGATGGTTTTCTCTTCTGGTTCTTATTGCATTTAGCGAAGAGCCCAAAGAAAATAAAAATGTGGAAACACAAATAATCTAAGAATTAAACCTGATATAAAACATCAGGAGTGCAGTTATTTTATTTGTATTAAATTACTTTAATTACAGAAACACAGATGGCGCTAGTATAGTCTTAAACACGATTATTTCATAAGGAATTTGTAGGTGTTTGCACTTTTAATAATTTCCCTTTTGTAGACGACAGATAGCTAGCTCTTTGTATAGCTTTGTGCTTAATAACAAACAACAAGAACAAATATGAAACAGCCCTTTCCGGCTCAAAATATTCACACACGCTTCTATTATAAAGATGTGTTAAAATCGGGATTTACGGCTTACAACTAGTAAATTTCCCTTATACCTAATTGCATTGCAAAACAAAGGATTGTGGATTAACTTGAGCACCCAGAGTATTCAGAAAGAGACCTGCAACAAGTCGTACCCCCAGCTGTGGTGAGTAAAGTGCAGCATCTTGTAACAGGTGAGAATCGATGAATAATGCAGTTTGTTTGCGTTGAATAACACACAAAGCTACTCGAAGGCTATCCTCGCTAACCGTCCTTAATTTAGCAGTGATAGATTAGAGGGAAGACCACCCACCGTCAACTCTTGGGCTACTCTTTTACCAACGTCACATTATAATGCCCCCACGGCTGAAGGGGGGAGCATGCTCGATGAAGGGGATTCGAACCCGCGACTCGCAGATTGCGAGTCGAACGCCCTAACCACCAGGCCATGCCAGGCCAGCACGAACACAGAGGTCAGCGTCAAAGGCCATCCATGTACCCCACACAAGAGTGTGCAACATATCTCAAACATCTGGAGGATGAAACAAGTATCCATGCTATTCCACATGAAGACATACAAGCCAAGTAACGTTTTAGATTGTGAGACTGAATGGCCATGGATCGTGTTCTTCTGCCTCAAAAGTGCCCTTCGCACTTCGGGACCGTCGGTGCATTATAAGAGTGACGGTCAAATCAGATTATCCTCAAATACACTGCAACCCAGAAAGTGCAATAAGGGACCCCTATCAATCAATCATTACCCGAATGGAGTATGGAGTCCACTTGTGCGCATCAGCGACAATGACCAAATTCCAGAGGGTGCAGGATGCAACCATGAGAGTAGCAACAGGAGCAACTAAACCAACACGTTTCGGATTGGTTTGAACAACATTACTAGAAGACAAATGACTCGAGCCAGTCGAGCATCATGACCATATCTCACCCTCTTGGTTATTACTTGAGAGAGAGAGAGGGGATAGATGACGCAGCAATACAAAGACTAAAATCGGGGTCAGTGAGGTCAATAAAAGAAAGAGGAAATATATTTATTGTAAAACATCGAAAGTATTGAGTTGGTCAGTTGGTCCAGGCAGATGACCTTAAGTTAAAAACAATTAACATTGGCACCAGGATGTTGATAGAAAGGTCAGGACTGGTCAGCATGGTCGAAGTCTTGGAATGGATATACAAGCAGAGACCGACACTGATCATAGTAACGGATGGCCCAATCAGCAAGAGTCATGTGAAGAGATAGAAGTCTAATGTTTGAATGGTCCATTCAGAGCAGAATATGAAACATACCAGGATGCACTTGCCTAACCAATCACTAACAGTAAAGATCCTAGCAGGATAGTTTGGTTTGGTTGTAATTTGTTCGTTTTAGAACAAAGCATATTGATCAATCTGTTGTGTCCACTGCGAGTAATCGAACCTCGGATTTTAGCGTCGTAGATCCGGAAACTTAAAAAGTGATAATTAACAATTACTGATGATAACTTAAATAATTGATGGCTCTTGCCTCCTGTGGTCAGTGGTTTGGAATTATTACCTGGTTTGACCCGTGACTCTTCTGTTCCCCCTCCCCCCTCCAAGTGGTTCAACAGTAAGTCTGAAAGTTTATACCGCTACCAGTGGAGTTTCGACGCTCGTGATGGGCACAGCACAGATAGCCCATTTTATAGCTTTATGCTTAACACTAACTAACCAAACAAACAAACAAATCATAAATGAGTAATGTGCTTTTGTGTTTTTGTTATAGCAAAGCCACCCCGTGGGGAATCGAACCCCTGATTTTAACGTTGTAAATCCGAAAACTTAACGCTGTCCCACCGGGGGACAATATAAGAGTTACAGTAATTTAAGAGTTTTCGACGTTACTTTCCTCTAGTACACTAGTTTAAAATTTGGGAACAATAGACCTCTTGTGAACTTAAAGCGAATACCCGAACCAATCAAACGTATTGTTACATTGGATAAAAATAACGATTCGGCCTATTAGTGGAACGAATACATATGTGTGAAAACAATTCTTTTTCACATTAAATTATTGAGTGAAATTTACACAAAAATACTTTTTTTTTATCAGGGTAGTCTAAGCTCTAATTTCCAGAAACTCTGAAAATCCTCCAAAGGAAACAATGATTTATATTTGCGTGCATAAAAGCGCGAACCGATCGATACAAGTCTCTGTTTTTGTTAAAAATCCGATAATGGATCTGAACAAACCCTCGAAACGATGTGTTAAATCACATCAAAACTAGTGTAACTCTATATGAGGAGGTAAAGGTTATATCAAATATTTTAAACTAATTAATAATTGCTGACCAAAAGAAAAGCAACCAATTAGCAGCGCCTGCAGCCTACGTAACTATTCTGAACCGAATAACTCGATTGACTGTCACAATTATTACTACTCTAGAGTTGAAAGAGCGAAGCGTGTTCAGTAGAATATCGCGGCTCGAACCTTGAACCTTCCGTCAGTAGCTCGTCACTCTAACCATTAGGCCACGCCCAACCGTTGTTTTAAAGGCTCATCAAACGAATAATATATTTAACCTTTTTAATAACCTTTTTAAGATCCCTTTTTAAAATTAAGAATTGAAGAAAAAGTAACAACGTTTAATCTACACTAAACAATGTTATAAAATGTTATGTTACAGTCAACAAACATATCTTCTTCGACGTTGTGTCAGTTAGTCATCAAATTGTGTACATCGTGGAAAGTTTAAATGTTTCGTTTCGAACAAGACAGTTCTGTGATGTTTCATCATCCTAATTAAAAATATTCATTTTTTCATACTAATTGTAATAAATCAAATTATTTATTTTGATTTATACAACACCTTTTAAGTTGATCGTATAAAGTATTAAAGTAGGCAATATTTTTGGTAGGCCACGTGCGTGGCCTATCGGTTAGTGTTATGTAATGAAAGGACCAAGGTTCGAACCAGCGATATGTCACTGAACATAGTCACGAGAGCATTATAACAGTCCATTCTTCATTGAGAGTAGAGACAACTATGTCTGCACATTAATGTCACTCACTTGGAGTCCACGTGCCGTATAAGGTGCCACTCAGTTTGATAATACCAAACACCCAAAAATAGGTTGTTTACAGACACCTTGACCAGTATATGTTCTTATTTAATCAGAATATGATCCTTATTTGATCTGGATATGGTTCTTATTTAACCAGTATATGGTTCTTATTTGACTGGTATATGGTTCTTGTTTCATAAGAATATGGTTCTTATTTAACCACTATATGGTTCTTATTTGACTGGTATATGGTTCTTGTTTCATCAAAATATGGTTCTTATTTAACCAGTATATGGTTCTTGTTTGACCAGCATATGGTTCTTTTTTTAACTAGCATATGATTCTTGTTTGACCAGTATATGGTTCTTATTTGACCAGCATATGGTTCTTATTTGATCAGTATATGGTTCTTATATGACCAGCATATGGTTCTTATTTGACCAGTATATGGTTCTTGTTTGACCCATATATTGTTCTTATTTAGCCAGTATATGGTTCTTATTTGACCATTATATGGTTCTTGTTTGACCCATATATTGTTCTTATTTGACCAGGATATGGTTCTTATTTGACTAGTATATTGTTTTTATTTGACCAGTATATGGTTCTTATTTGACCAGTATATGGTTCTTATTTGACTAGTATATTGTTTTTATTTGACCATTATATGGTTCTTGTTTGACCCATATATTGTTCTTACTTAACCAGTATATGGTTCTTATTTGACCCATATATGGTTCTTATTTGACCAGTATATGGTTCTTATTTTTAAAACTTTTGTTAATGAGTTTATAATGAACCTTTAAACGTAGATGTGAAATGTGAAGAACCCCAGCTGGTTTGGTACTTATCTAGTTTTTTATGTGTCTCCGACTTGCACGTAGTAAGTAATCCTCCAGCATTTCCCAGTAGGCGAATAAGCCTTCTTTAATCCTCCACTATGGTCACGTGGACCTCACGAGCTCAAGGTTAAAAAAGCTTCCATTGCAGCATCTCCCATCAACCCACCAACAACCCAACATGATCTTCAAGATATTTTTTTTTCGTGTGCCAAGAATTATAGAACACCGATAACTTATATGTATTATAGAACACCGATAACTTGTATGTATTATAGAACACCGATTAACTTATATGTATTATAGAACAACGATAACTTGTATGTAGTATACAACACCGATAACTTGTATGTATTATAGAACACCGATAACTGTATGTATTATAGAACACCGATAACTGTATGTATTATAGAACACCGATAACTTGTATGTATTATAGAACAACAATAACTTGTATGTATTATACAACACCGATAACCTGTATGTATTATACAACACCGATAACCTGTATGTATTATAGAACACCGATAACTTGTATGTATTATAGAACAACAATAACTTGTATGTATTATAGAACAACGATAACTTGTAT
>NW_013671635.1:14555-21458 GCF_000517525.1 Limulus polyphemus
ATAGAACACCAATAACTGTATGTATTATAGAACACCGATAACTTGTATGTATTATAGAACACCGATAACTTGTATGTATTATAGAACACCAATAACTGTATGTATTATAGAACACCGATAACTGTATGTATTATAGAACACCGATAACTTGTATGTATTATAGAACAACGATAACTTGTATGTATTATAGAACACCGATAACTGTATGTATTATAGAACACCGACAACTGTATGTATTATAGAACAACGATAACTTGTATGTATTATAGAACAACGATAACTTGTATAAAGCATAATCAGAAATTAAATGGAACAACAACAAATGCCTGTTCGATGGGGACGTTACTATAGAAACGCGAATACCTCACACGAGTTGGACGCGATTCGTCAACCAAATATCACGTCATTTGAAAATAACGTGCATTTTCGTATCAAACACACGCTATTCTTTGACTGAATTCAATAATCTGTTGTTGAGTAATTCCGAGTTCATCTTGGCTCAGATCATAAGTATAAATCCTCTCCCAACAGAAATGAGCGTATTCTGCGTGACATCCAAGAGAAGCGTCGTTAAGTAAATTTTTCTCTCTGTTGTTACGTTTGTTGGGCAGTAGAGTTGATCCATGGAGAGGATTTATGAAGTTTGTTTGCTTGTTTTTCAGCACAAAACAACACGGTGGGCTATCTGTGTTGTGCCCACAAAGAGTATCGAAACCTTGTTTTTAGTGTTACAAGTCTTCAGACTTGCCGCTGAGCCTCTTCGAAGGGGAATTTATGAAGTCATAAGCAAAAATAGAATTAACAAAGTAGGACTTTAGTTATGTTGTTATAATGCTGCCTAAAGTAACCTGTTAATATATGAACGGTAATGACATCGTGTCTGTATTTATTTATAAAAAAAACATTGTAATTATGATATAAAAATAGCCCAGTCATATAAAGACACAAAAATCAAGTTAGAATAAAAAACTGAGGCAACCTTGTAATATAATATTACTTTTATTAATAATACTATTATTATTATAAATTTAACCAGAGGGCACTCGGTAGAGTGCATACCTCTTCCACGCAACGTCGATCATATCCGGCTCTCAAAAAAATATGAAAATGTGTCCGTATCTCTGTTATTATCAACGGACACGGACCATTTCTGGCAGGACAATGAGGAATAATGTTCTACATAAGTCCATCAAATTTCTTCAAAATCCCATCATTTTTGACTGAGCAAAATTAGTGTGAAAAAAACGGTCCCCCATGTTAGCAGATATAGATTTTTGAGTTTCGTGACCTTGCTGTGACCTTAACCTTTGGTCTTGGGCCTACAATCACTTCTAAGATGGGTCATAATCCAAGTAAATGCCAACTTTCGTCCAAATCCATTCAGCCGTTTTTGAAAAATGTTGCTGACAAACATACAAACCCAGAGGGGAAAACATGAACTGGTGAGGGTTATCTTTTGTGTGCAACCTTAAGCGTAACCTTGTGGTTAAGGTCACAGTGTGATAAAAAGAGTTGCAGGTTCGATCCTTCTCAAAGACCGATAGTTACTCTGTATTCCGTTTTTATTTTTTTATATGAACGAATGTTCCTTTTGAAACATAAATAGAAACATAAACGTATGTTTTGAAACATAAACGTATTCCTGGTTTATTTTGTTCTTGATAAACTAGTGAAAGGTCGTGGAAGTTTGGATGTCATATAATGTAGGTATAGGGTTTCAAATGTCACAGTATTTATTGGAAAACATAACAGAAAAACAAAGAATGTTTATACCTTACTTTGGCGATATAGTTCACTTGTGGTAAGACTTTTTTTTTCACCTGTAATCTAAGAATGGTTCAAACTTCAAAAGAAGAATGACGTTTCTCGTGGATGTAGTTTAGATGTCAATAGCTGAGAAATAATAAAATTACCCGTTTTATTTTCACATAACTTGGCCGTTGAAACTACTGTTCCTTTTGATGGTGTTTAAGATTGGGGGGCAGGAGGGGCAGTAGTCTGGTCAGGCACGTCCTCCTTCCACAACGTACCCGTACAGACACCTAGAATCCTAAATCATTACAGCACATTGCGGGGTACCCTAGACCTTCAGGTCCGCAGCCCGGCACGCTAACTAACAGTTCACTCTGCCTAATTATAACATATAATCTATGTAAATAAACGTCAATATGTGTATGTCTGTGTATCTGTTCCTTATACGTTTCCACATTTCTTGATCAGTCAGCACCAAACTTGACACTGTGATACAGGATGACATAAGGAAGGTCATGAGGGGGATTGCCCCCCCCATCTAATTTCGGAAAAACTACCAAATCAGCACAACTTGACACAGCGATACAGGATGACATGATGAAAGTCATGTGGGGGACTGGACCTCCTCTAATTTAATATTTTATGTCGGAAAAACTACCAATATTGTATATCCATCAGCATTAGAATGAACTTTGTAACCATTATTGATAGAATTCTTGAAAACAGTATGCCATTCTTTTCAATATTTGGACCTTCATGTATTTTTATAGCACTTTTAATGTTTATTGTGTTAAGAAAAGAAAATAGAAGCACAATTTCCAATCGTTTCTTACAAACAAATTTTTATTTCATCCGTACTCAAGCTGGTGACACTATAAAACTAATACCAATAAAAGTTTTCACTAAATGTCATACATAAACTCATAACGTGAAGCTTGTTCATGTGACGTCCAGAACAAACGAAAAAGTTTGTTTGTTTGTTTTTACAGAATATTTTCTGTAAATTTTTATTTCATACGTACTCAAGCTGGTGACACTATAAAACTAATACCAATAAAAGTTTTCACTAAATGTCGTACATAAACTCATAACGTGAAGCTTGGTCATGTGACGTCCAGAACAAACGAAAAAGTTTGTTTGTTTGTTTTTACAGAAAATTTTCTTTTTCCTCTCCGAATGTAAGTTTTTGGTTAAGAGTAGTTGCGTGTGCGGCGAGTGCTGTTGATTCGTTTCCCCCTTTCTACTCATAAGACCTAGATTATAGATTACTGTTCCTGAAGCCGGACTGACGATCCATGACTCCATATTTTGTGGCCGTGGGTGTGGTATAAGAGTGACTTTTAAACCCCACTATTCCATTAGAATGCCCTAAAAGTTGTCGGGACGTTATTGACTAGCTGCCTTCCCTCTGGCCTATTAGTTGAAATTTAGGGAACACACCCTGTGGCTCAGAGTTAAATCTGAAGGCACATAACGTTAATAAAAATCAGGTTTCGATACCCGTGTTTTTGAGTGGGATTCAATATATCCTGGACGCCAGATGGCTGAAACAAAACCCAACAAAAACGACTCACTATAACGTCAGCATCGTTATCGTTGTTTTTTTTTTTTATTCTTGTTGTTTCGTTTTTTGGGTGGGAAGAATTCGGACAACAAAGGCTATCTAAGCTGGCCGTCCATAAATTAGATTTCTTTGTTTGTTGCTAAGCGCAAAGCTAGACAATGAAGTATCTGTGCTGTGCTTCCACGTGACGCGAATAGAAGGTCAGGAAACGAAGTGAGAGGGTGATGATATTTATTTTTTATAACATAGTGACCGTAAAGTTATTTAAAATCTAACACCATCTAGAGTGACTTTTCTTAACCTTTTCGATACCAGGAACCGGCTCGTTGTCTTTTTTAAACTGTCGCGGACCACTAACATCCAAATAGAACCATTACGATTCACACGTGAATGTTCTGGCAGCTTAAATTTGTGTGTGTGTGAAATTCTGAAGACAGGTGCCAGTTCGCAGACCGATGGTTGAGAAATATTGACCTGAAGTGACATTGTTTTTACACCGTCTAAAGTAAACTGCTTTTATGGTTGACAAAATTACAAGAAATAAAACAGATATCTGTCTTTGGAAGTTTACAAAATAAATAAAAACCAATATATATATATATTTTCACTTTTCCGTCTTCAAGACGTAGAAGGCTTGAAGCTTCTCACTAAGACTAAATCAATTTACAGGTCTCTCGAGACGTGGGAAAATGTACATTTGTTGGAAAACTCGGAAATTCGTTTCTTAATTTTAGTTTAGGATTCAAACGCATCTACACGTTTTTGTTACTCACGTGAATTTCTAATCAAATTTTTAATATAAAATTCGATTCTTCACTCGGAATTACTTTGTGATTAATTAAAACAAACAGGTAACGAATCGCTGTTTGAACAGCGTGTCCTAAGTATAGGTGTAGATTGTTTGCTGATTACCGATTGGATAAATCTTGAGCGTCAGGGACATTTTTCGTGACGTCATAAAAGATTGTTTACTCGTGTTGCTAAAATTCAGCTTTATTACTGGAAAAGTAAACGTTAGCAGGTTGAAAGTATTAGATGGGTGTCGAGAGTATCATTCCATGTTGATGTTTAATCTAGTTTATCTCGAGAGCTAATTTCCTATAATTAGTTTTCAACTTGATTGGCTGCCTTTCCTCCCTAGAAGTAAACAGCCTTAAGACACCAATATCATATTATTGAACTGATGTACACTTACTTCTATCTGACGAGATTCGTATTCCCAGTGGTTAGTGTAACTGAGATTGTGAATCTGAGGATTCCCTGTTCGCGTCCCATTGCCACGAAACCTCTGACGGGATTCGTATTCCCAGTGGTTAGTGTAACTGAGATTGTGAATCTGAGGATTCCCTGTTCGCGTCCCAATGCCACGAAACCTCGATTCGCAGTTTGGGGGCGATGTAAGAGTTACGGTTAATTCCGGTCATATAAAAGTAACCCAAACGTTGGCGGCGCGTGTTGTGAACTAACTACCTTGCCTCTAATATGATCTTTGTTTCAAAACTCTGAAGCAAGTAAACCTTAACTTATCAGACTAACATGGCCTCAAGTTATGTCGCATGATTTGAACCGTATCATTATCTTAAGCAATTGCAGAATGTACCATTAGCGAATACTCAATTAAATACTTCTTAAATCGTACATAACTTGTAAAAAAATACAATAAATATCAATTTTTTTATATTATGATTAATAAAATGTAAAACATATTAAAAACAGGTTGAACAAAGTTCTCTTTATTCTATTATCAGCCTATGGATACATATTGTTGTATCTTATGATTTTTCTAAACTTGGACGTTTGTATTATCGTTTGACCAAAGGGAGTGTTTATGTCAACGATGAACGCGTGGCTTAACGTCTGGAAAAATATAGGAACTGATTTGAAAATACAAAAGTCTGAGATAGGCGGGAGTAAGGTGTGCAGATTGGTAATTAATTGATGATTCAGTCAGTCATGTAGTTCAGAGCTGTAAGTTTTGAGCTTGTGTTTTCTAAGATGTGTCACAGATATTTAAAAAAAAACGTACTGTACAAAAATAGCAAATGAATGGAATCTCTGTTGATTGGTTTGTTTTAAATTTCTCGCAAAACTACACGAGATCTATCTGCGCCAGCCGTCCCTAATTTAGTAGTGAAATACTAGAGGGAAGGCAGTTAGTCATCACCACCACCACCCACCGCCAAGTCTTGGACTACTCTTTTACCAACGAATAGTGGAATTGACCGTCACATTCTAACGCTCCCACGGCTGAAAGGGCGAGCATGTTTGGTGGGACGGGGATTCGAACCCGCGACCCTCATATTGCGAGTCGAGTGTCATGCCAGGCCAGAATTTCTATTGAAGAAATACGTACTGGTAAAGTCAGGCCTACTCCTAGTTTTTTAGGGTTCGTAAAACTTGTACTAACTAATTATAGATACATATATGTACTTTTCTGTGAGTGAAATAGCCATTGTTTTTTAAAGATGGTTTCGTTTCACATAGTTAAGAGGGCAGTGTTTTTCAGGTACGATAAAAGAAAAAGAAACGACTATTTTGAACGACTAAATGGATCTTATTACACACGACGTTTCGCCCAGGTTACATGGACTTTGGTGAAACTTTCGTGGTGAGGTAAAGCTTTTCCACTCGTTAGAAAATAAGTTTACATCTTGTTATTTAATAGCAAGTGAATGTTATTTATATGAAGCTGTCTAGCTAATCAATAACACTCGTTTTGAAACGTTGGGTTTTAGTTTGCGTGGTTGTACCTGCACGCGAGAGTTGTAGTGTTGTAGAGTTGATAGCGTATTATACGAAAACAACACAGTTTCAGTTCCGTATCTGTTTTCATCCTCATCTTCTTACCTCTCTTCAGCTAGTAGTAACTGTCCTCATCTTCTTACCTCTCTTCAGCTAGTAGTAACTGTCCTCATCTTCTTACCTCTCTTCAGCTAGTAGTAACTGTCCTCATCTTCTTACCTTTCTTCAGCTAGTAGTAACTGTCCTCATCTTCTTACCTCTCTTGGTTAGTTACAAACTTCATATTAAGAGCTACTAATACATTAAAACACAGGTTCTCTGTACTATGTTAACAACTAATATATGTGGTAAAACAAGCTGTATCTGTGGTAACTTATCTTGATTACAATCATACCGGTATCTGTGGTAACATCAACGTGTATTTTATCTCCGTTGCAATCAACGCGAGTCTAATAAAATAAAAGTTAGTATCACGTTGTGTGTCATGCTCCAAAGATTAGTAATACGTTGAGTCTGATGCCATAAAGATTAGTGTGACGTTGTGTCTGATGCCATAAAGATTAGTGTGACGTTGAGTCTGATGCCATAAAGATTAGTGTGACGTTGAGTCTGATGCCATAAAGATTAGTGTCACGTTGTGTTCCATTTCATAAAAATTAGTGTCACGTTGTGTCTGATGCCATAAAGATTAGTGGCACGTTGTGTCCCATTCCATAAAGATTAGTGTCACGTTGTGTCTGATGCAATAAAGATTAGTGTCACGTTGTGTCTGATGCCATAAAGATTAGTGTCACGTTGTGTCTGATGCAATAAAGATTAGTGTCACGTTGTGTCTGATGCCGTAA
>NW_013671635.1:22331-30470 GCF_000517525.1 Limulus polyphemus
TTAAGAAAGGATTTGTATCGCTAAAGTTTCTTCGGGAAGAATTTTTACGGAAAATTAACTAACGACCAGAGACGTAACGATATTTTAAAGTAAAACTCTGTCATTGTTGATTTTGTAACGTGCATGTTTGTATTATGCCTATTGAATACCTTGGCGAATATTACATATAGTCTACCTACTCTATGATAAAGGTGACCTTGGTCAACACTACATATAGTCTACCTACTCTATGATAAAGGTGACCTTGGTCAACACTACATATAGTCTACCTACTCTATGATAAAGGTGTCCTTGGTCAACATTACATATAGAGTCTACCTACTCTATGATAAAGGTGTCCTTGGTCAACATTACATATAGAGTCTACCTACTCTATGATAAAGGTGAGTGTCACAGTGACTCAGGTGGCTTTCAGTTCATATATTATCCCAGTGACTCAAGTGGTATTCAGTTCATATCTTATCCCAGTGACTCAAGTGGCTTTCAGTTCATATCTTATCCCAGTGACTCAGATGGCTTTCAGTTCATATCTTATCCCAGTGACTCAGGTGGCTTTCAGTTCATATCTTATCCCAGTGACTCAAGTGGGTTTCAGTTCATATCTTATCCCAGTGACTCAAGTGGTATTCAGTTCATATCTTATCCCAGTGACTCAGGTGGCTTTCAGTTCATATCTTATCCCAGTGACTCAAGTGGTATTCAGTTCATATCTTATCCCAGTGACTCAAGTGGCTTTCAGTTCATATCTTATCCCAGTGACTCAGGTGGCTTTCAGTTCATATCTTATCCCAGTGACTCAAGTGGCTTTCAGTTCATATCTTATCCCAGTGACTCAGGTGGCTTTCAGTTCATATCTTATCCCAGTGACTCAGGTGGCTTTCGGTTCATATCTTATCCCAGTGACTCAAGTGGTATTCAGTTCATATCTTATCCCAGTGACTCAGGTGGCTTTCAGTTTATATCTTATCCCAGTGACTCAAGTGGCTTTCAGTTCATATCTTATCCCAGTGACTCAGGTGGCTTTCAGTTCATATCTTATCCCAGTGACTCAGGTGGCTTTCGGTTCATATCTTATCCCAGTGACTCAGGTGGCTTTCGGTTCATATCTTATCCCAGTGACTCAGGTGGCTTTCGGTTCATATCTTATTTTTGTAAAGTTATCAGGTATTTTGTTTCTACGAGTTTGTGTTGCGTACTTAGACAGAAAAAGTTCAACCTTCATCGAACGTGGTAACCCATATTTGACACGCCTTCTATCCATTTTGTAAAGAAATGTAATCAGAAGGTGGCGTGGTGAGCTGACAAATAAACTGTTCAAATATTCGAAGTTTCATATACTGTTGTTTTAACCACAACTAATCGATACATTGAAAAAGTTAAGACTAATATATTACCTTGTCCTTAACCGTTATTATCCTTGTATTTTAAACAGTATTAATCTGGCACTTCCCACAATGAAGCACGTCATGTAGTCGAAACAGTCTGAATACAGTGTTTTATAAGATGAATAGATCTTAAGAAGAAATTAGCATCTCATGTTCCTACTGCGATGGTTTTCACGCATTGCCGTGTGACGTCAGGTGTAAGCTTTCTGATTGCGGATTCAGGCCAGTAAAAATGCAGACGATGAAGCCGGAGTTGATATAAAGCACGTGCATAAGAGAACCAATTAGAAGCCCGATTTCATTACATGATAAAAAAATGCGAACCGAACCAAGAACAAATTTAAAGCAGAAATAGTAGTAATTGTTTAACACGTGCAAAGTCTCGTGTTCTAAAAAAAAAAAGAACAGAACATAGATATGGTTACTTTCCTTATCCTGTTGGGGTGTTAGTAATGATGTCAAGAGTGTAATGTTCCAGTTCCAAATGATAACCATGGTTATTATTACTCAATACTTCCTGATTACACAAACACAGAAATTCAATAGTAATTCAAATGTGTCCATACGTTGATGTCGAAAGTTTGAATTACTTTGTATTTTTACTGAACATTCATTTAAAAATCAATCGTTAGAACTTTTGTATTCGGATGGATTCAGATTGAAGATCCAAGCGAAAAGATATCATTATTTACTCCTCTGGATCTTTCACAATATCGAATGTCCGTTGTTCCTAACTGAATGTCGTATACCTGAATAACGTATCAGAAATAAGGTTGTTGTATCTAGGTTAGTGATGCTGTTATTTAAAAATCGGAATTAGGGTTAGTAAAACTAACTTACATCAACCATCAATTAAATATCAATAATAAGTCATGTAAAACTGACTTACTTTACACATTAATTAAATATCAATAATAAGTCAGGTAAAACTAACTTACTCCAACCATCAATTAAATACCAATAATAAGTCATGTAAAACTGACTTACTTTATATGTTAGTTAAATACCAACAACAAATCATGTAAAACTGACTTACTTTACACATTAATTAAATATCAATAATAAGTCAGGTAAAACTAACTTACTCCAACCATCAATTAAATACCAATAATAAGTCATGTAAAACTGACTTACTTTATATGTTAGTTAAATACCAACAACAAATCATGTAAAACTGACTTCCTTTATACGTTAATTAAATACCAACAATAAGTCATGTAAAACTAACTTATTTCAATCATCAATTAAATACCAACAATAAGTCATGTAAAACTAACTTACATCAACCATCAATTAAATATCAATAATAAGTCATGTAAAACTGACTTACTTTACACATTAATTAAATATCAATAATAAGTCAGATAAAACTAACTTACTCCAACCATCAATTAAATACCAACAATAAGTCATGTAAAACTGACTTACTTTACATGTTAATTAAATTCCAACAAGAAGTCGTGTAAAACTAACTTATTTTATACGTTAACTAAATATCAACAATAAGGCATGTAAAACTAACTTACTTTATACGTTAATTAAATACCAACAATAAGTCATGTAAAACTAATTTACTTTATACGTTAATTAAATATCAACAATAAGTCATGTAAAACTAATTTACTTTATACGTTAATTAAATGCCAACAACAAGTCATGTAAAACTAATTTACTTTATACGTTAATTAAATACCAACAATAAGTCATGTAAAACTAACTTACTTTATACGTTAATTAAAAACCAACAATACTAACTTACTAACTGACAATGAGAAAAGTCGATCCATTCATGCTTCTTAATAAGTTTAAACAACGAGATATTATTCGGTGTTCTCTTGGATTATATTGTTGTTTAAACGTCATTCCAACAACAATGTTGTAAAACATCATTTTGACAACAATTGGCATTGTGTCAAAGTTGTATGACATCATTTCAACGACACTTAGTATTTTTTCTGTGTCGTTAAACGTTATTTCATCAACATTTGGTACTATTTTTGTGTTTTTTAACGTTTTGTTAACATACTTGGTATTGTTTTAATTTTGTTCAATGTTTCGTCAACATTTGGTACTGTTTCGGTGTAATATGAATGTTCTCGAGTTCTGCCGTTAAGTTCTGTCCAGTGTCAACATTTCCGTCATGTTACACAGAGTTTTAGATGTTCATCATGATCATTTCTTTAGTGGGATTTTTCATCATGATCATTTCTTTAGTGGGGATTTTTCATCATGATCATTTCTTTAGTGGGATTTTTTCATCATGGTCATTTCTTTAGTGGGATTTTTTCATCATGATCATTTCTTTAGTGGGATTTTTTCATCATGGTCATTTCTTTAGTGGGATGTTTGATCATGATCATTTATTTTACTATTTTGTTTGCCAGTACCGTATAGAAAAAAAACAACTTATCTATGTGAAAAGAAGAACCTGTAACTAATAAATGTTAACTAGGATCATTAGCCACAAAAATTATAAAGTTCAAATAAAAATATTGTAATGTGACGATTTGAGACTGACAGTATCGTCTCAACTGTCGACGTCATCCATTTGAGTATTAAACGAGTGGGTTTAAAGGCATAATGTTTACTTTTAGTGAAGATTAATGCATGGTTAAACTTCGTGACGCAAGCAACGTTCCAATAAATATTAATTTGTTGTTTACAGAACAAACTAATCGAAAACAGTTTGAAGATTATTTTTAACATATAAACAGTTAAACAATTGTTTTTTTTTCGATGTGACCAACAATATATAAAAATAATGATACACTATAGATTAAATGAAATAGTCGCTGAGAAATAAGAAAAAATTTACTTTAAAACATCTTTATGAGATTAGAAGTTTAATCTGGAATGCTTTTAAGTTAGGCCTGGCATGGCCAGGTGGTTAGGACACTCGACTCGCATTCTGTGGGTCGTGGGTTCGAATCCCCGTCCCACCAAACAAGATCGCCCTTTCAATCCCACTATTCGTTGGTAAAAGGGTAGCCCAAGAGTTGGCGGTAAGTGGTGATGACTAGCTGCCTTCCCTCTAGTCTTATACTGCTGAATTAGGAACGGCTAGCGCAGATAGCCATCGTGTAGCTATGCGCGAAATTCAAACAAAAGCTTTCAAGTTGGGTTGTTTTGAACAAGGTCACGTGACTCAGACTGGAGGTGATTAAATAATTTGTGAAATGAAGATCGGAAGATGAAATTGTGAAAGCATAAAAACTGTAATTTTGAGGTTGCCATAAGTTCTAATTGCTTCCATCTGTTTTGTTGTGTTTGTTTGGTGTTAGCAGAGATCGAATCCCAAATTTTAGCGTTATAAGAGTTTTGAGAGTGAAAAATTTGAACTCCGCGTATTATAAAACTATTAGATAGGAAAGTAGCTTATCAGTACTCGTGTTTTTTATATAGACGTTTTAGCAATTACAACTAGTAAAGATAAGTTTTTCGTCAGTCTGCCGTTATTAATCCTATTAAACCGTTAATCCTATTAAAAGAGTTTAATCCGATAAGACTGAGACTAATAAACGTCGTAAATTCTGAAAATCATTTTTCTATTTCTGAAAATCAGTTTTTATTTTTTATTTCAGAAAACCTGTTTTTGTTTTTTATTTCTGAAAACCAGTTTTTATTTTTTATTTCAGAAAACCAGTTTTCATTTTTTATTTCTGAAAACCAGTTTTTATTTTTTATTTCAGAAAACCAGTTATTAGTTCTTATTTTTGAAAATCAGTTTTTAGTTTATTCTGTTTCAGAGGAAAGCGGGAATCTTACCTTTCTTTCTTTCAAAGCTACAAGAAATTAATGAAAACCTAAAGAGGATTTTCATGTTTTGCAGCTAACGAAACGTTGATATGAAAGGAGGCTGTCTTAGGTGTTGCTCGATTGCGGTAATAAATCAATGACTTGCAGAGTGGGGTCCTCGTGATTTGATCACCACTCAGCTGATGCATAAAGATTCGTTTCGTTTCTAGAGTCAACTGTAACCACGTGCAGACGTACTGCAAGTACGTTAGACCTTTTTTCCGTCCGATATCTACATGATTGCTTCTTCGAAGGAAGGTATCCCGACATGCTTCAGGGATTCCATCAAGCATTGATAACACGTTTTGTATATCCAAATATCGACTCGTCTTTACTGACAGTTATTTTTAGTTAAACTGCAGTTGGTTACATTCGAATACGGATCGTAATATAATTAATCCTGGTTTAACCTGACGACTCAAAAGTACCCGATTTAAATAATGTTTAATGGCTTCCGTAGATTCATAACTTAAACATATATATACTCAGCTGACATAATGATGCAGATTACATACGTCAGTTTCTATCATATCGAA
Source organism: Limulus polyphemus (assembly GCF_000517525.1). Taxonomy (NCBI): domain Eukaryota; kingdom Metazoa; phylum Arthropoda; class Merostomata; order Xiphosura; family Limulidae; genus Limulus; species Limulus polyphemus. Next base: position 28,048 of record NW_013671635.1, read on the forward strand.
AATTTAACTTCAATGACCAGGTTATTAAGGGTGTGTCCAAGTGGTTTGTGTGGCAGGAATACGAATCTGAGGATTCTAGGTTCGCGACCTGTTGTAGCAAAAAAACAAAAACAAAGGTGGAACCACTATTAGAGTGACGGTCGAATTCCGATATTCGGTCAGACTATAGTAGTCCAACAGTCGGTGGCGGGTGTTGTTAGTAGCTGCCTTCTCTCTAGCCCTCCAGCTCAAAATTAGAGACGACTCCAGTGTAGCTTTACATAGTATTTTCAAACAAACCGAAAGTCCCATGTTTCTACACTAACACTGAAAATAGAACAAAAAAACCAGACGAGCTAAGAATTCAATATTTTTTATATAAACTAAATGATTATCTTTTAATTATTTGGTAATACTTTTCATATTCAAACACCGTTTACGCCATATTTTGTTTAGTGTTAACAACGTTATAAAAATGTTAGGCTTAGATACATGTCTAATCAGTTGGTGACAGTATCTTTTAAAAGTATTATATATCCTATATGTAGACATTTTTAACAATGTCATACCTAGGGGTCAGGTATATATTTAAGGTGTTTACTTGTAGTATTGGGTTTTGTTTGAATTTCGAGCAACGCTTCTCGAGAGCTATATGCCGTCCCTAATTCAGAAGTTATGAACTAGGGGAAAGGCACCCTACTGTCAACTGTTGGGCTACTCTTTATCAACCAAAAGTGGGATTAACCGTAAAATTGTAACATCCCCACAACAAGTTCAGTTTATTTTGTTTACGAAACTAAAACCTAGATATTAGAATAAAACCATCTCGTACTCGTTGCTAATTATTAAACGTGTTCTATGATTACTTTATTAATTTTGATTAACTATCAAGTTTCATTTTCTAATTTCTTCAAATCATTCTCGAACAATCACGATTTTGTTGATTCAGAGACGACGTTTATTCTGGTAAAAATTCAAGACACTTTTCTTCATTCTAAACATTTAGCTTCATCAAATAGTTTCAACGTTTCATCATTATTTATTTTAAAATATGTAATGATATGTAAGATATATTTAAATAATGTATTATATAACACATAATTGTGGTAATCTTAACATTCTAAAATATTCTTAATGACTTGTAATAATACAAACAATAAACACAGTGATGACGTAAGATCGTTTCACTAACTGGTGTAATATACAACGCTTCTGAAAAAAAAGAAATAAAAAATACATGCTTGTGTTTCGAGTTAGATTTCAGAAAGAAACATGTTTGTACCATTATTATAACAAATTATTGTTAGTCCAATATAGACAAAAAAAAGTTACAACGTCATAACAGCTATCTTTATCATTCCGAGTTAAACTTCGACAAGAATATCAAATTTATATAGGGTAAAAACTCTGGTCCTTATGTGACCAATACTCTCATAACGTCACGCGTATATATGACGTATAATAATGACGCATTTGATTGAATTTCTGCCAGATTAAGTTCATAAGGATAAATTTCAACAAAGTTGCTGTTTTTATGTTTAGAGAAAACATTGTGTTCAGGTTAGTGAATTCTGATGTGCTACATTGTGTTCAGGTTAGTGAATTCTGATGTGCTACATTGTGTTCAGGTTAGTGAATTCTGATGTGCTATGAGATAAAGAAAATTAAATTTTACCAACAGTAGCATTTGTTGTCGAGTTGTTTCCAAGTATAAATCTACTGTGTCTGTCGTATCTCAGTCTTGGTATTGATGGAAAGGTCTCTTCGGTATTGAATATAGTAGAACTCGTGTGGTTGACATATTAATATGATTCTCTCTTTTTTTTCTTTCGCTTAAATTTACCAAAAAAAGACAAGTTAAGTGTGAGACTTATCATAGAGTCAGTAGACTATATGTAGTGTTGACCAAGGTCACCTTTATCGTAGAGTCAGTAGACTATATGTAGTGTTGACCAAGGTCACCTTTATCATAGAGTAGTTAGACTATATGTAGTGTTGACCAATGACACCTTTATCATAGAGTCCGTAGACTATATGTAGTGTTGACCAATGACACCTTTATCATAGAGTAGGTAGACTATATGTAGTGTTGACCAAGGTCACCTTTATCATAGAGTAGGTAAACTATATATAATGTTGACCAAGGTCACCTTTATCATAGAGTCGGTAGACTATATGTAGTGTTGGCCAAGGTCACCTCTATCATAGAGTCAGTAGACTGTATGTAATGTTGACCAAGGACACCTTTATCATAGAGTAGGTAGACTATATGTAGTGTTGACCAAGGTCTGATGCCATAAAGATTACACAATGTGACACTAATCTTTATGGCATCAGACCACAACGTGACACTAATCTTTATGGCATCAGACACAACGTGACACTAATCTTTACGGCATCAGACACAACGTGACACTAATCTTTACGGCATCAGACACAACGTG
>NW_013671635.1:31186-36418 GCF_000517525.1 Limulus polyphemus
CGCTGTCGTAACAATATGATTGTCACTCACTTTCATTTGTTTCTCTACCCAACAAGCCCCAAATTGAAGGTAAGATACCATCGCTAAGTTACCAAACCAGAAAGTGACCAACCTACCAGATTGTTCATCTTTCTTCTTGTTGTTTCAGTCGAGGTAACTTTACAACTTCTTTATCACTAACGTCAGATTAAACCTAAATCGACTCTATGTGTTACCGGACAGTGCACGATGTCATCGCTTAGTCGTAATAACAAGAAGTAATCGAAAATTAATCATGATTCTCGTGTAAGAGATGTTATCATTACCCCTTGAAGTTAGCTTTCGTACAGAAAGGTGGTGTTCCTTTAAAACATGAATTACCAGCCAATAATAGATGAACATTAGATGACTGTAACATGTAGAATACTCAATGGTTTGTATACTATGCAATAGGAGTCTTTAGGGAGCCAACCTTTATATTATCTACGAAGTGAAGGAGTAAAAAAATCAATACACATAATATTAAATTTTATTACACACATCCATAGAATACGCTAACTTTCAGTTAGGGGGGAAAACGTCACAAAACAAGTAATAAAAACATTTTGTAAATGTAAAATAGTGTAGGGATGGCAGTGTCAAAAATAATTCAAACAAGAATATATGGATGATACAGATATACATAGGTCATCCCGAGATAACTTTCAATATTAGAATTTAATGTTACACTGTAAAATGCAAGAGTACAAAATGATTACGAGGTCGGTCGAATTGACCGACCTCGTAGCGAGGGTTTATACTAGTCTATAATGATCAATATATGTTTTGACCCAACTTATTTTCCTTATACGTAAGTCCTAGACTCTTAGTTACACTACACAGATACCTACCCTGACATGACCATGATATTATGATAAACAAACTGCTTACCGACAGTCAGGAATATGTAACTTCCAATTACGGTAATATTAAAGTCAAGTATGTATTTTACAGTGTAACATAAAACTTTAACATTGAAAGTCATGTATGGATGATTTATGTATAGTTGTATCAACCCTATATTCTTGTTTACACTATTTTTGGCACTGTCATCCTTACATCATTTTACATTTACAGAATGTTTTTATTACTTGTTATATTTTAGCAACTCATTTGAATGGGTGTGGTGAGCTGGTGTTAGATAGTTACAGTGTGATGAGCTGGTGCTGGATAGTTACAATGTTTGGTGAGCTGGTGCTGGATACAAACAAGCTAACTAAAAAGTTCTTTCAGAAAACATAAAGTGTTTTTACGATCAGCTGAAGTCTAAACAAAATATCTATCAACCACGTTTGTCTTTAGACTTCACAGCAAGTGTAAAGCTCAAACAGCAGTAATATTTGTATCCAGAAACAATTGTAACAGAGAACCCATACAACAAACCTAACTATATTTGTATCCAGAAACAATTGTAACAGAGAACCCATACAACAAACCTAACTATATTTGTATCCAGAAACTATTGTTACTGAGAACCCATACAACAAACCTAACTATATTTGTATCCAGAAACTATTGTTATTGAGAACCCATACAACAAACCTAAGTATATTTGTATCCAGAAACTATTGTTATTGAGAACCCATACAACAAACCTAATTATATTTGTATCCAGAAACAATTGTTATTGATAACCCGTACAACAAACCTAAGTATATTTATATCCAGAAACTATTGTTATTGAGAACCCATAAAACAAACCTAATTATATCTGTATCCAGAAACTATTGTTATTGAGAACCCAATACAACAAACCTAAGTATATTTTGTATCCAGAAACTATTGTTATTGAGAACCCATACAACAAACCTAATTATATCTGTATCCAGAAACTATTGTTATTGAGAACCCATACAACAAACCTAAGTATATTTATATCCAGAAACTATTGTTATTGAGAACCCATACTACAAACATAACAATAATTGTTTCCAGAAACTATTGTTATTGAGAACCCGTACAAAAAAAGTTAATTATGTTTGTAATCCAATTTTGTGGAAAGTGGAAAATCTATTGAAATTACGAACAACTGCTTTTGTAAGCCCTAACGTTAGATACGGATGAAAGGTTTATTTTGGAGACTCGGCGTGGCCTGGTGGTTAAAAAGTTCGACTCGCAATCTGTGGGCTCGAATCCCATTACCAAACATACTCACCCTTTCAGCGGGCTTCCCGGAGGTTCAGCTGCAACTCTGAAGGCTTATAATATCAGGGTTCGATACTCGCAGTGGGTGGAGCACAGATTGTTCAATGTGTCACTTTGTGCTTAACAACAAGCAAACCTTTCAGCCGTGGGGGAGTTATAAAGTGACGGTCAATGCCAATATTCCATTAGAGTAGCCCAACAGTTGGCGGTGGGTGATGTTGACTATGATCCTTCCTTTTAGTCTATCACTTCTGAATTAGTGACAGCTAGCGCAGTTAACCCTTGAGTCGCTTTGCGAGAAGTTTCAACAAAGAAACAAACATTTTTGAATTAGAATCTAGCCAGACATAGATGGCGCTGTCACTTGAACATTCACAAAAAATTTAAAAAATGAAAATTTTGGCTTCGTGCTTTCTATCGAACAAGGCTCGAAACCCTGCTTCTTCTTAACGTTTTACACATTACGAGGAAAAGCACTTTCCAGTTTCATTGGTTTTGTCTTTGAGCAAGATCGCTTTAAATCGATCCCAAATAAGTTAAGATACTCCAACGGTTCAAACCTTTTTGTTGCTGCAAAAATAAAATGTACTTTCTAGAAGTTTTTATTTTATCCTCTATTTAAAATTCTGAAATACTCCTAGACTCGTTATTCTAACTTACGAAAAAAACTACATTAGCGCAGAATTCTTTTTCTGTGCGTTAATAATCCAGTATTTCCAGCGGATGATATTGTAAAGAATGCATCCACATGATGAAGGCGGTATGCCTATTCCAGCGTTGTGTTGAATGAATATATTTGTACAACGTTAGAGCACGGCTGAGAAGATGTTGAATCACCTCCTTCAGGGAACCGCGAGGCAAGAGGAGCTTTTATGCGGCCCTTCAAAGGCACTCAATCTTTTACGTTTGATAGATCGAAAGATGCAATATTTGTTGCCATTATGAAAATACACTCCGCTTCCAAAATTACGTAGGAGGACAGATTCAGGAGAGTTTCTGCTTGTGATCTTATGTAGACAACATAACTGGACTAATCCTGCTCAAAAAGTCCGATAAAAAAACATATTAATACATTTTAATAAAAGAATTATCGCCACTTGATGAAAGTAGACAGAAGTTTCCTGAGGAAGTGTGTTTAAAGTTAGCACACAGTAGATCAGGGAAATATATGAGCTGCGTAATCCACTCCTTTCTATGATATGCTGAAAAATGAATTAAATCAAAAACTTGAATTATTAGAGTCAGCACACAGTGGATCAGGGAAATATACGAGCTGTGTAATCGACTCCGTCAGTTGTGCACTGAGAAACAAAATATATCAAAAACTTGAATTATTAGAGTCAGTACACAGTGGATCAGGGAAACATATGAGCTGTGTAATCCACTCCTTTCTATGATATACTGAGAAATGAATTATACGGATTATACGGAGTCATCTTTTCACCAAATACTCATTACGATACTTTTCTTTTAATGGAAGTCTTTTAAATGTTGTCTAAAAAAAGAGAGTTTTTCTTATTAGTTTTTTAATATATTTAATATAAATTTGTATTTAGATTTATTTTAATTTATTTCTTAATGAGCCACCTGTTGGAATATCTGAGCCTTGTCGTCTTGTTCTTTTTTATTAAGATTTATAATCATAAAGCCACCTAATGATAAACTATTACTGGATTTTTTAGTGAATTGTTTTAAGACTGTCCTCCTCCGTAGAGTTGTTTGGCTTGACATTGTAAACTGTTTTCTACCGGTGATAACTGACTAAATACAATGAACTTCTGCTTACAGCGCCGTATGGTGGTAGGTACAGAACTACTTTTAATTAAAACTAGAACACAATACTTGGATGGTTAGTTTTACTTTATTTAGAATATTAAATTTAAACTGTTTGTTGTTTCAGGATGTCGATATTTGTTACATGAGATCAGATCTCAGTTTAACTTGTCAACATTCACGATACACATTCTATATCATGGTTGGATTATTGTTTGTTGTTAAACACCATGGGCTATTTGTGCTCTGCCCACAATGGGAATCGAAACACCATTTTTTAGCATCATGCGCTCAGATTATTACCACTGAGCCATTGAGGGCTTCATATCATCAAATAAAACTGTAAATGTAAAACCTTTTTTTTTATCGTCAACATCATTACTTTATAAACAACGGTCCATTTTCTAATCTCTGAAAATTATATAGAAACCGGTACGTTAGAGAGAAATCAAAAGAAAATGGATAAAAAAAAAACAATGCCGGTCGTAATTGTTTTATGTTACGATGGCTGTTACTTATCTTGTAATCCTCCTGTCAGTTTTCAAACCAAAAATAATATCAAAAGTAAGAAAAACGGGCCCTCTTCTTTCGCTTCTTAATTACTTTAAATCTTTCTACAAATTTTTCTTCACATCCGGAAAGACGATTTAAGTGATTTTTTTGTCGTTCCAGAAATGAACTGTTTACTATAAGTTTGGATAATTAAAACTCAGCCTTTCTTCCGAGTTGACTTGACGTCGTCAGTTAAAGGATTAAAACGTATTATCAACGTATTAAAACGTTATAATTTTTATTTACGTCATATTTTGGGGGTTCTAGCTGTCTAATAAAGATTCTTATACCATAAACGATGAAGAACACAAACCTAAACGCCTTTTGAAGTCTAGTGTTGAGTTTTTAAATGGGGTTTCTTAAAAATATATATATTGTTGTAATAATAATAATTACGACCATGATGATAATAATAATAATTAGTGATCCTAACTCTACGCCCCCCCAGTGGCACAGCGGTATGTCTGCGGACTTATAACGCTAGAATTTGGATTTCGATACCCATGGTGGGCAGAGCATAGATAGCCCCTTGTGTAGCTTTGTGCTTAATTACAAACAAACAAACAAATCCTAATAATGGTTGGAGACGGCTTCAATGGGTAATGAAAAAATCTTTAATATAAGTTTAACATAACAGCAAATGTACAACGTTTCGACAAGGTTTTGTCATCATCAGGTACCCAAAACCTTGACAGAAAACACTGCTTCACCTGTGTTTGCCCATGAACAGAGAGTTCAAGACAA
>NW_013671635.1:36582-39711 GCF_000517525.1 Limulus polyphemus
TTGTCTTGAACTCTCTGTTCATGGGCAAACACAGGTGAAGCAGTGTTTTCTGTCCAAGGTTTTGGGTACCTGATGATGACAAAACCTTGTCGAAACGTTGTACATTTGCTGTTATGTTAAACTTATATTAAAGTTTTTCTTCATTACCCATTCAAGCCGTCTCCAACCATTATTAGTCTCAAAGTGGGTTCCTCGTCATCGAATTTGAAAACAAATCCTAACTCTAAACTAATGGTAAAACAACCAATAAGAAGGTCTGTTAGATCTGTTGTTGCATGGGTCAACACGATAAGGAATCAGGCAATGGTCGAAAAGTTGGTAATGTCCCTCGACTAAATAAAGAAGAGGGGGGATAAAGCACCACAAAAGCAGTTTTGAAGTATTTAGGGACAGAAACCCAGAAGCAAGACCAGATATGAATTGCATCAAAATATAGAATACCAGAGCAGAGTATTTCAGGGGGGGGGAGCAAGTCCCTGTAATGCTCTTGCCCCTCCCAAGATTTGAAGATTTGGCCCCCATCCCATTACATGCTTCAATGCCCCCACCACCACCACGAAAAAGAAAATCAACTCACAACAACAAATAACTGCAATAAGGACAAACTGATGAAAATCACATGTGAAGAAACTAAACATGTGAAATACAAGAAATAATGTAAGAACCAAAGATGAACAACAACCAGAGAATTCTGTGAAAACAGAAGAACAAGAATAGTAAAGAAGAGGCAGAAGTTGCATTGAGGAACTAGAAATCAAACAGTTAATTCGAAACTATATTCCAAAAGTTTCCTACCAACTTTGTAACAGATATTAATGAAACTAACAAAAAAAAAGCTCGCAGAAGGAGATCAGGGATCATATGGATATAAAAAATAAGAGAAAATTCTCAATAGCCGCAAAACTTGAATTCTTTTAGTAAGGATTAGAGCAAATTAATCTATGAGACGTCCCCCCCCACACTTTTTATTACCTATATTTTTGTGCTCTAGCAATACCAATACTTATTACTCATCAGAATCCCTACCAGTCCACCCTCAAATTGAAAATATTTTAGTCAAGATTAGAGTAAATTAATCTATGAGACCTTGAGTAAATATATCAATCGAAAGTGTTTTACCTCCTGAGTCCAAAAATGTAATTAGATCTCTAATCGGTCAAGAGATGGCGGAGTAATGAGCTAAAAGTTTGTACTTGGAAAAGCAATACACTCAGAGCCGTTATATGAGCCGATATGCCGCGGCAAACAACTTTTGATCAACAAAGTGGTGGTCAAAGATTGGAAAGAAAAAAAGATGAGTATGATCTGGACAGACTATCGTAAACCAGGAGTATGATCTTGACACAAACTATCATGAACCATGAGTATGATCTGACCTGGACAGGATATCTTAAACCAGGATTATGATCTGGACAGACTATCGTAAACCAGGAGTATGATCTGGACACACACTATCATGAACCATGAGTAGGGTGACCTGGACAGGCTATCTTAAACCAGGATTATGATCTGGACAGACTATCGTAAACCAGGTGTATGATCTGGACACACACTATCATGAACCATGAGTATGATCTGACCTGGACAGGATATCTTAAACCACGAGTATGATCTGGACACACTATCATAAATCAGGAGTATGATCTGGACAAACTATCGTAAACCATAATGGAATATCTAACTGAAATCATCATACAATAATAACAAAAGATATCAAACTAAAGTATATAAAGGTATTTTCAAATGTGGTTCCTTATCTCCATTACTGATTATTTTCACATGTGGTTCTTTCTCTCCATTACTGTTTATTTTCAAATGTGGTTTCTTATCTCCATTATTGTTTATTTTCACATGTGGTTCCTTATCTCCATTACTGATTATTTTCAAATGTGGTTCCTTATCTCCATTACTGTTTATTTTCACATGTGGTCCCTTATCTCCATTACTGATTATTTCCAAATGTGGTTCCTTATCTCCATTACTGTTTATTTTCAAATGTGGTTCCTTATCTCCATTACTGTTTATTTTCAAATGTGGTTCCTTATCTCCATTACTGTTTATTTACAAATGTGATTCCTACATTACTGTTTTGTCTACCTTTTATACCATAATTCAACAGAAAAGGCCATGGAGACAACATATTGATGCTTTAAGAACATATCTATCATGGATAGTAGTCAGCAGGCCCAAAGAGACAACAAAGCGATAACAGGTTCACTTGGAAACAGTGACGGTAAATGCACTTGGAAACAATGACAGTAAGTGACCTTGGAAATAGTTATACTAGATGTATAATTGAAAACAGTGACAGTAGGTTACTTGAAAACAGTGATAGTAGGTGCACTTGAACACAGTGACAGTAGGTTACATACTGTCACTGTTTTCAATTTCCAAGTAACATACTGTCACTGTTTTCAATTAACATACTATCACTGTTTTCAAGTAACCTACTATCACTGTTTTCAAGTGCATCTACTATCAATGTTTTCAAGTAACTTACTATCACTGTTTTCAAGTAACCTACTATAACTGTTTCCAAGTGCATCAACTATAACTGTTTCCAAGTGCATCTACTATCACTGTTTCCAAGTACACCTTCTGTCACTGTTTTCAAGTAACAAACTATCACTGTTTTCAAGTAACCTACTGTCAGTGTTTCCAAGTAACCTACTGTCACTGTTTTCAAGTAACCAACTGTCACTGTTTCCAAGTAACAAACTATCACTGTTTTCAAGTAACCTACTGTCAGTGTTTCCAAGTAACCCCAGTGACAGTAGGTTACTTGGAAACAGTGACAGTAGGCTACTTGAAAACAGTGATAGTTGGTTACTTGAAAACAGTGACAGTAGGTGTACTTGGAAACAGTGACAGTTGGTTACTTGAAAACAGTGACAGTTGGTTACTTGAAAATAGTGATAGTAGGTGCACTTGAAAACAGTGATAGTAGGTTACTTGAAAACAGTGACAGTTGGTTACTTGAAAACAGTGATAGTTGGTTACTGGAAAACAGTGACAGTTGGTTACTTGAAAACAGTGATAGTAGGTTACTTGAAAACAGTGACAGTTGGTTACTTGAAAACAGTGATAGACTGTTATTTGAAAACAGTAACAGTTGGTTACTTGAAAACA
>NW_013671635.1:40465-49785 GCF_000517525.1 Limulus polyphemus
ACTTGGAAACAGTGACATTAGGTGTATTAGGAAACAGTGATAGTAGGTGCACTTGGAAACAGTGATAGTAGGTGCACTTGGAAACAGTGACATTAGGTGTATTAGGAAACAATGATAGTAGGTGCACTTGGAAACAGTGATAGTAGGTGCACTTGGAAACAGTGACATTAGGTGTATTAGGAAAAAGTAGTTTCATATGATAAAACTGTACAGATTGTTCAGAAGTTGTTGTGGTGTGTTAGACACGTGTATTACTTGGAATACCAAGTACCTGAATAGTTTGGTAAACCCAAATTCACTCGTTAATTTTGCGCACCAAACTTCTTAAGTCTGTAACTTGAAATAATCAATCTTAAAATCCTGAGTTGGTATGAATTATCGATATTTTTCACTTTCTGCACTGTTGTCCAAGGCTTTAAGTGTTGGCCACAAGAACCAAATTTTTTGTTGTTGTTGTTTTGATCGAGTTGCGGGACAGTTAACTAAAAACCGAATTTTATGTTGTCCTTTTATGTATGGGGTTTTCAAAATACCCAGAAATCTTTGCGTTCTTCCTAGGGCTTGTTGTTATTCTAAAAACCTAATAAATTCTTTTTTGTATTTTGTATAAAGTTAGTTAGAAACCCTCAAGATATGTATGTCATAATAAAAGATTATTTCAATCTGGTGCCTAACAGTGATTTTTGTTCTCCGCAGTTTTTCGATGCCGTTTGTGGATCCAAAATACGATAAGTGTCTAAGCCAAATTCCATTAAGCGAATTTTTAAAAAAAGTATCATAAAATCATAACTTTATAAATATTGGGCCTTTGATGCATTTTCATACAAATTTTGATATCTATCACATTAATCAAAAGATGGCGCTACAATTTCATTTTGATTACATAAAACTCTTCAAAAAATTTTGTTAACATTTTCAATAACATTTATGCCAGTGAAAACATCCCGAGGGCATTACCAAACTAGTAAGTTTTTCGTGCTGATTCATTGTGCCTACTGCTATTACGCGTGTTTTTCTTAGAGGAACGTTTCTGACTGAACAAATAATGATTACACATTAAAGCATTGTTTAACTGATTGATTACGAAAACAGTATTTTTTTTAAGTCTTGACTACTCCACCTACAGGAAACTTGAGCTTCCTGTAATCACAACGCAATAAATGATAGTAGAGATAAAAAAATGTGTGTTAAAACAGTTTTTACACAACATTGCCAAAAGACTTCGCTGTTGAAGTAAAAGGTTGAGGAAAATTGTCTCCTAATAAACCAAATAAATCAATAAGTAAATGTGAAATCCAATCTATCATTGTATTTACTACTTGTCATACCTGTTTCAATGAATTCCACCTCTCATCAGTAACCCTGGACAATTGCAAATAGAAAACATTGTAATGGGCTACAAATAGTGGTAAAGTTTACATCATATGTATGGTGTTTTTATGTCTTACAGTAATACCGTATTTATATAGGGTTGGATAATTAACAAAATAAATTAGCAGCGTCAATGTTGTATACTATTGAATATACTGTTACGACAGCGGGGGTCACGTGACCCTAGTAACACGTCATATTCTCGAAGGTTCGTGAAGCCTCGAGTGTTTACTAGATTTTCGGTATACTAGTAAAATACACTCCAAAACACCATACGATAACAGGGTGAGTAAAATACACTCCAAAACACCATACGATAACAGGATGAGTAAAATACACCTAAAACTCCATACGATAACAGGATGAGTAAAATACACTTCAAAACTCCATACGATAACAGGATGAGTAAAATACACCTAAAACTCCATACGATAACAGGATGAGTAAAATACACTTCAAAACTCCATACGATAACAGGATGAGTAAAATACACTTCAAAACTCCATACGATAACAGGATGAGTAAAATACACTTCAAAACTCCATACGATAACAGGATGAGTAAAATACACTTCAAAACACCATACGATAACAGGGTGAGTAAAATACACTTCAAAACTCCATACGATTACTGGGTGAGTAAAATACACTCCAAAACTCCATACGATAACAGGGTGAGTAAAATACACTCCAAAACACCATACGATAACAGAGTGAGTAAAATACCAATACCCAACTATTTATATAGGCAGATCGTATTTACAATAATTAGTGTTATACCAATACCTAACTGTTTACATAGGCAGATCGTATTTACAGTAATTAGTGTTATACCAATACCTAACTATTTATATAGGCAGATCGTATTTACAGTAATTAGTGTTATACCAATACCCAACTATTTATGCATTAACTTAGGAAAATCACATCGAATTATTTTGGCGAAGAAAATCTGTTTTGTCTAGGAAATAACAATAACAGAAGAACTTTAAATATCGTATCTATCTATGTAAATAGTTAAGTATTGGTATAACACTAATTATTATAAATACGATCTGCCTATGTAAATAGTTGGGTATTGGTATAACACTAATTACTGTAAATACGATCTGCCTATGATCTACCGTATTGTAACAACTAACATTAGCCTTACATTAACCTAGATCTACCGTATTGTAACAACTAACATTTGGTCCCACATTAACCTAGATCTATCGTATTGTAACAACTAACATTAGCCTTACATTAACCTAGATCTACCGTATTGTAACAACTAACATTAGCCTTACATTAGCCTAGATCTACCGTATTGTAATAACTAACATTAGCCTTACATTAACCTAGATCTACCGTATTGTAACAACTAACACTAGCCTTACATTAACCTAGATCTACCGTATTGTAACAACTAACATTAGCCTTTTGGTTAATGTAAGGCTAATGTTAGTTGTTACAATACGGTAGATCTAGGTTAATGTAAGGCTAATGCTAGTTGTTACAATACGGTAGATCTTGGTTAATGTAAGGCTAATGTTAGTTGTTACAATACGGTAGATCTAGGTTAATGTAAGGCTAATGTTAGTTGTTACAATACGGTAGATCTAGGCTAATGTAAGGCTAATATTAGTTGTTACAATACGGTAAATCTAGGCTAATGTAAGGCTAATGTTAGTTGTTACAATACGGTAAATCTAGGCTAATGTAAGGCTAATGCTAGTTGTTACAATACGGTAGATCTAGGCTAATGTTAGTTGTTACAATACGGTAGATCTAGGTTAATGTGGGACCAAATGTATAAAGGTAACACTAGGTTCACTTGTGTCACAGGTCTCTAGGTTCACTTGTTTCACGGGTTTCTAGGTTCACCTGTTTCACAGATCTCTAGGTTCACCTGTTTCCCAGGTCTCTAGGTTCTCTTGTTTCGTAGATCGTTAGGTTCACTTGTTTCATAGGTCTCTAGGTTAACGAAGTTTACAGATCTGTAAGTACTTCAAAGAACGTTCTTTTTGTGAAACCACCTTTCCTGTTCTGGTAACGATATTCTAATTGAAAACAAACTTCAAGAATTTCTCGACTTGAAACAAAGTTTATCGTGTAATTAAACCAATGAACACACCATTAAGTATGACTATATATATACACCAATCAGTCGGTTACTTTCATATATGAAGTTTTATACCTACCTACCTACCCTAACACGTTAATAGACAGGCAAATATATATGTAGTCGTATAGACAATTAATAACAAATAAATACACAAACAGACAGAACAAAAGGTTGCATGGAGTGATAGATAATATGTTAAACAGAATTGGAAGGGAATGGAGTTCGATAAGATGTTAGTGTCCAGAACCCAAGAGTGTTAACCATACAATAACATACTTCCCAACACAAGAGTGTTAATCATACAATAACATACTTCCCAACACAAGAGTGTTAACCATACAATAACATACTTCCCAACACAACAGTGTTAACCATACAATAACATACTTCCCAACCCAAGAGTGTTAACCATACAATAACATACTTCCCAATCCAAGAGTGTTAACCATATAATAACATACTTCCCAACACAAGAGTGTTAACCATACAATAACATACTTCCCAACACAACAGTGTTAATCATACAATAACATACTTCCCAACCCAAGAGTGTTAACCATACAATAACATACTTCCCAACACAACAGTGTTAACCATATAATAATATACTTCTCAACACAAGAGTGTTAACCACACAGTAACATACTTCTGAACAGTGTTAACCATACAATAACATACTTCCCAACCAAAGAGTGTTAACCACACAATAACATACTTCCCAACCCAAGAGTGTTAACCATACAATAACATACTTCCCAACCCAAGAGTGTTAACCACACAATAACATACTTCCCAACCCAAGAGTGTTAACCATACAATAACATACTTCTCAAAACAACAATTTAAAAGAAGATCGCTGCTCCGGTTTTTACGTGTCCTACAATAATTAGCTTTTGTAAAGACACAAGAAACAAACAATTAGAACAAAGCTGAAACCAGACGCGAGCGATCACGTGACTAGAAATCAACTTCTGACGAAGTCCAGCGTTTCTCTTTTCTGGTCCTATATGTAAAACGTATAATGAATGCAAGGGAGTGTGATGAGAAGACAAGTGATTCCCGAACAGCGAGTGGGTAATTATCTGGTTCCATTTCTACTAACGAGAATTTAATATAAGGCAAGTAAAGTTTTACGTAAGAAGCGGTGAAGATACTGTGAGAAAAAGCACGAACTGTGGACGAAGCTATGATTGGATGGATTTACAAGTACAAAAAGAACCGAGCCAACCAACGAAGCTTCTTTATTCACACCCTTTTATGGTGGGTTCGGGACTGTTTATACATACTTTTTTAATGTGTACTATCAAGTTCCAACAGGCTG
Organism: Limulus polyphemus; assembly: GCF_000517525.1. NCBI lineage: Eukaryota > Metazoa > Arthropoda > Merostomata > Xiphosura > Limulidae > Limulus > Limulus polyphemus. The sequence continues at coordinate 45,264 of NW_013671635.1, forward strand.
TCCCCAAAATGCTTATTGATTGGAAATCGCTATTATCGATAGACTATTTGTGTATGTATGGAATTATTATCTAGACATTTATGAAATACGTCAGCAAATTAAGCAGAGGGTATTAGAGAAATAATGGTTCGATCCTAGAAATGTTTCTGAAATATTGTTATTATTATGATCACTAGGGGTTGAAGCTTAGTGTTACGGACCATCTCACGAAATCTGCTTGAAATCACCTTTCTTTGTTTTATTTATAAATACGTAAACTGCGCGTGCACTCCAGGAGCCCAGCATGGCCAGGTGGTTAGGGCACTCGACTCGCAATCTGTGGGTCGCGGGTTCGAATCCTCCGTCCCACCAAACATGTTCACCTTTTCAGCCGTGGAGGCGTTATAACGTGACGGTCAATCCCACTATTCGTTGGTAAAAGAGTAGCCCAAGAGTTGGCGGTGGGTGGTGATGACTAGCTGCCTTCCCTCTAGTATTACACTGCAAAATTAGGGACGGCTAGCGCAGATAGCCCTCGTGTAGCTTTGCGCAAAATTAAAAAAAAAAGGTGTGAAAAGGTGTGAAAGGAGTGGGAGATAAAAGTGTGGTTTTAACAAATTAAAGGTGTAAGAATAAAGTTTACACGTGAAGGGGTGTGAATAATTCCTTTTTATTTTAACTATATTTATTTCTACGACAACTCATAGGAGTGGGAGATAAAAGTGTGGTTTTAACACATTAAAGGCTTAAGAATAAAGTTTACACGTGAAGGGGTGTGAATAATTCCTTTTTATTTTAACTATATTTATTTCTACGACAACTCATTATCGATCGGTCAAAGTGTAAGTGGAACACGTTATGTAACCTGTCTAGAGAAATTTCTTTATATATATATATATAACTTATCTTGTATATCGTTAGAATCGGGTTACTGGTTGGATTGGATCCCCTCCCCCTCCCAGTATTTCACGGGCCCCCCCTAGGAATTTCGCTCCACGAGTTCTGTTGATACACATTGAATGACAACTATCTTTACAGTCTGGAGTTTTGTAAATATTCGAGATCATACAAAATATTTAATTTCGTCAAATAATGGCTTGTAAGAAAAAAGGGAACCATCCAGATTTTAGTTTGTTTGTGGCCAAACGAGGAGATGTTATCGTTTTGTGAGTTTTTCCCGAAGTGTTGAAGTCACAGTTGGTTTTATGATAAAACAGCTGTCTTACTTCATACACACAAACCAAAATGACAATAACAGACAGAGTATAATCAAGTTATTGACTTTCACCAGTCTTTTGTTGCAACCCTGCTGTTGACTGTCTTACACGAGATTAGACAAGCTTCACCTATTGCTTGTCAGGAATCGTAGAATAAGAATGAGAACCCCGTGTAAATTGTACAGCAAGAACAAGTGAACACGTAAGTAGTAGAAGCCTTCATTATTACCTTTACTTTAAAAAAAAAAAACATTATGCTTACTGGATGCTTAAATAGGCACCTTAAACGTTCGTTTACTAAATTTACCTAAACTGTATTTATTCAAGACGTGGTTTTAACATGCATTTGTTTAACCCTAATATTTGTCTTGTAATTGTGGATATACGTTGTCTAAAGCCTTCATGTCATCACAAGATCCTGAGCGGCTCTTGTGGCTGTAGTCTCCTGGTAGAGGAACATGTTCAGACATGTTACATACACACTGAATGAGCCTGTTAGTACAACCTTTTTCGATGAGGCTACAGTCCCCTGGAAGAGGAACATATTCAGACATGAATGAGCCTGTGGGTACAACTCTCTTAGATGAGACTGTAGTCCCCTGGTAGAGGAACATGTTCAAACATGAATGAGCCTGTTAGTACAACTCTCTTAGATGAGACTGTAGTCCCTGGTGGTATAACATGTTCAGACATGAATGAGCCTGTTAGTACAACTCTCTTAGATGAGGCTACAGTCCCCTGGTAGAGGAACATGTTCAGACATGAATGAGCCTGTGGGTACAACTCTCTTAGATGAGACTGTAGTCCCTTGGTAGAGGAACATGTTCAAACATGAATGAGCCTGTTAGTACAACTCTCTTAAATGAGACTATAGTCCCTGGTGGTATAACATGTTCATACATGAATGAGCCTGTTAGTACAACTCTCTTAGATGAGACTGTAGTCCCTGATGGTATAACATGTTCAGACATGAATGATCCTGTGGGTACAACCTCCTTCGATGACGCTGTAGTCCCCTGGTAGAGGAACATGTTCAGACATGTTACACACACCTTGAATAAGCTCCTTTGGACGTAGCAATGTTGAGAAAGTGCGAGATTTCTGACATGGCAAAACTAACTTGAATTTTCTTCTTTGAGTGAAGACATCTTGGTCAGCAACAGCAACAATGTAATCAAACTGTTGTCAAGAATAAGGCCTCTAAAACTCGCCTGTAGTTACCAGATTTTATCTTTTACATCAACAGATATAGCTTGTCTTATTGGTATCAACGAGCTTTAGCAGGTTACCTCATAACATTAGCTTACCTGTTGCAATCTATTAATTATAATAATGACGTTATTTAAAGGATTAATTTTTAATAACTTATTAGAACTTGTTACCGGCAGTTGATGCTAAACTATTTGTTACCCAGTCACACATATTACCCTCATCAAGTCTTAGATAAAGCCCAAAATCTCAAGTGAATTATCTTTAAACAATTTAATTAACTACTTTCTACAAATTATTTTATATTGCAAGGGCAAGATGGAGTCTTCGAGTGACGTCATGAATCTTGCGCAGTCGGAGTGCTCTTTGACGGTCAAACCAGGTGGCTATCCATGATAGTCTAGTACAATCCCCTTACCCCACAAATGGACAATCCTAGTATCTTGTCCAACCAATCAGATTGAAGGAGGTCATATGTTAACCAATGCTATATCTTTATTTTACCACGTCTCTAATGATTGGATATAACACGGAGAGAACAGGGGTTAAACTGACACCTCCGTGACTGTTGGACAATATTTTCTTTTAGGTTGTCATCGGATTTAGACTGATAATCACGTGACCATGGCAACTTTAATTAAAATTATTACCAGTCTTATTGTTTCAAAGTATCACAGACGAATTATTGTTAAATGTCAGTTTCTCGCAAGCTAAGACTTAATTAAAGGTGTGTGACGATACGATTCAGGTAACTTCACAAAATCTGGCAAGCTTTCAGTAAACGTTATAGGTCTTTTGTACAGAAAAAATCGGAATTTCTAATAAAGTATTTTTAGTAAAAATTAGTGATTCAATAAAGGACGATAAGTATTGAGTACTACATGTTGTCTTTATTTATTTTATCAAAAACATTACGTACAAAGTAACATAACAAATTAACAATAACAAAGCAGATAAACAGATATCTGAAAACAGATATTTAAAAAAAACACTGTAAAGTGTAAAGTACTTAAATAAGACAATGTTTAGTAACATAGATAATAAATTACAGACCAGACTGTCAAACTTTGTAACAAACCGCATCTAGACACGTCTATCGTATGGACTACTATGATGAGATACGCACTCCTAATCTTTATGTACTCTATAACTCCTTGCCAGTCTATAAAGTGCTTATATTCACCGTTTCCAAGTTCATCTCGACCATCAGATATATCAAACTTATATTACGTTATCTGTAATACAGTAGACTATATACCGGTACAAACAGTGACACTACAACCAATTAAAGAATAGACTATTCCAAGCTTTTACTTGTTGTTAAACAAATATTTAAACACCTCTATTTATTCAATTATGTACCAGCTGCCCAGTGTCGGCTAAAAATACGAAAAATTAAATTGTGGCGGAATGCTACACGTTATTCAAATACCTATAGAATGATAGGTTTATTTTTTGTGAACGTAAAACGCTTAAATACATCATTTAATTTACCATCTAGTTCTTCCTAACGAGACACTACTCGATAAAATTTGTCTTCTAGGAAGATACTATCTCATGAGGTCTGTGTTTTCTAACAAGACACATTCTATTTTCTATTTTTTACTGACACTCATGTTTAGTGATTGTTTTTACTGACATTCATATTTAGTGATTGTTTTTACTGACATTCATGTTTAGTTGACTGTTTTTACTGACATTCATGTTTAGTGATTGTTTTTACTGACATACATGTTTAGTGATTGTTTTACTGACATACATGTTTAGTTGACTGTTTTTACTGACATACATGTTTAGTGATTGTTTTTACTGACATTCATGTTTGGTGATTGTTTTTACTGACATACATGTTTAGTGATTGTTTTTACTGACATTCATGTTTAGTGATTGTTTTTACTGACATTCATGTTTAGTTGACTGTTTTTAACTGACATTCATGTTTAGTTGACTGTTTTTACTGACATTCATGTTTAGCTGAGTGTTTTTACTGACATACATGTTTAGTGATTGTTTTTACTGGCATTCATGTTTGGTGATTGTTTTTACTGACATACATGTTTAGTGATTGTTTTTACTGGCATTCATGTTTGGTGATTGTTTTTACTGACATACATGTT
>NW_013671635.1:50628-56625 GCF_000517525.1 Limulus polyphemus
GACATTCATGTTTGGTGATTGTTTTTACTGACATTCATGTTTAGTTGATTGTTCTTACTGACATTCATGTTTGGTGATTGTTTTTACTGACATTCATGTTTAGTTGATTGTTTTTACTGACATTCATGTTTGTGATTGTTTTTACTGACATTCATGTTTAGTTGATTGTTTTTACTGACATTCATGTTTGGTGATTGTTTTTACTGACATTCATGTTTAGTGATTGTTTTTACTGACATTCATGTTTAGTTGACTGTTTTCAAAAAGCGTCATTTCTATTTTATGTTGTTTTACCGTTTTTTGGTGTTTTTTTTATATAAAGAGTAACTTTTAATTAATGCCTCATCAACTGTTTATTAAAAAGTAGTCCATTAGATTTTATGTCAATGATATGATGAAACCAACTAAAACTAGATGGCCCCACTAACGTAAGCTACATCATATTCAGGCAGACATGTTGGGGCATTCTTCTCAGACTTATTGAAATCACTCGTGTTGGAGAGTATCCTCTCCATGAACAACATGATTACATCACGAATCCTTCTGGACAAGAGGGCCGCATCCAGAGGCGATTGTCCAAGATGGTTACCATTTCTAAAATCCCCAGGGTGCTATGTCCCTTCTGGTCAACGAAAATGGCTACCCCCAAGGATATTGCGCCTACATGATATTATGGAAGATGGCAATATTATTTCTGAAACCATCAAAGTCTTGAACGAAGATGGGCACTATATTGAGGTTAACTTCACGTGGTGTCAAAGGGTCAAGTGATTAAGCTCAAGGTTATGCTAAAGTTAGAGGTCAGAGGTCGAATGAACCCAGTCGGAATCGGTTAAAGGTTCAGGGAATGTCTACTTAATGTATTAGCCGACAACTTAGAACTATCGAGTGGAAACAGTTTTGGCGAACGTTTTAATTTAATAAAAATTCAACATCCGCTTTAAAAGTGGGTCCTTTTCTTCGTTCATGGACAAAAACAGCCAACAAACCTTTGGTCCACCTTTTAAACTTGCATATGCTGGCTCGAAGTAGTTATTATGTATAATAACACGTTTTTAACAACATAATTGTTTAACAGTTAGGCTAAGAAATTAAAAATGTATTTCTGTACTAGCAAACATGAATAAACAACTAAAAGCTTTACCCAATTTTCGTAAATAAATAACAAGATTCTAGAACTTCTCTGTGGTGAAAGTGAGAAGAATACCAGGAAATGGTTGACATAATGTGATAACCAGTCTGTACGACGTACACCTACAGTCGAATTGTTGACGCATTGCATGAGTCACGGTAGATAAGTAGACGCGATACCTGGCTATCGTTTCTTTCCCATTATCTTTCATTGGAAACAGGACTCACGATGATAAAACAAAATGGCCTTGGAGGTAGGTTACGAACATCTACCAGGAAGTAAAGGCTCTATTTTATTTGTAACTCATTTTACATTTAACATCTACACAGACGCTTTTCATGCACTTTGAGAAAACTTTTTTTTTACATTTCCTGGACCACCAAACTGAAAAAAACTCTTTCAGCCCAATTCAGCTACCCTCATAATATTTTAGATACATAATATCACATTTAATTTCGATGAATGGGAGTTGCTAAGAGGTAGAATGCTAGAAACGCGGTAATTATGACAATCAATATTTCATTTACATTTGACCCTGGTACACACGGTACACATTATAAGGTGTGACGACTCACGAAAACGTTTAATTTCGTTGAACCGTGGATTTATGGTTCGTGTCCCGCAAAACTTTCTCCACATTTTGTAGCTGTGTGTACGTGACAGTAGAATTTCACTATTAAATCAAACAAGACTAGTCTAATAGTTGGCAGTGGGTGTTGTTGTCTAGCTGACTTCTCTCTAGTCTATCAGATCAAGTCCAAGAGTTGGCAGTGGGGGTTGGTGATTAGCTGTCTTCCCTATAGTCTACCAGATCAAGTCCAAGAGTTGGCAGTAGGTGTTGTTGACTAGCTGTCTTCTCTCTAGTCTACCAGATCAAGTCCAAGAGTTGGCAGTGGGTGTTGTTGACTAGGTGTCTTCCCTCTAGTCTACCAGATCAAGTCCAAGAGTTGGCAGTGGATGTTGTTGACTAGCTGTCTTCCCTCTAGTCTACCAGAAGATTAGTCCAAGAGCTGGCAGTGGGTGTTGTTGACTAGCTGTCTTCTCTCTAGTCTACCAGATCAAGTCCAAGAGTTGGCAGTGGGTGTTGTTGTCTAGCTGCCTTCCTTCTAGTCTACCAGATCAAGTCCAAGAGTTGGCAGTGGGTGTTGGTGATTAGCTGTGTTCCTTCTAGTCTACCAGATCAACATTATGGATGGGTGTGATTTGTGTAGCTTTGCGTGAAAATTCTGAGACAAACGAAGAAGAAGCAGCGTTTGAATTCATGAATTACTACTTTCTATGTTGCAACGCAGCCAGTGTGATGAATTAATAAAACAGATAAATCGTTAATTATTGAATAAATACAGGGTGTCCGAAAAGTCTGGAACCTCGTTTTATTTGAACCTTTTCCGTTTCTTAAAACAGGTTGTTAATCTTGTCTTATAAAGCTGGATTTAGTAAGAATATTCCATAACTTATAGACCCGGATCTGGTAAGAATACTCCATAAGTTAGAGACCCGGATCTGGTAAGAATATTCCATAACTTATAGAGCTGGATCTGGTAAGAATATTCCATAACTTATAGAGCTGGATCTGGTAAGAATATTCCTTAACTTATAGAGCTGGATCTGGTAAGAATACTCCTTAACTTATAAAGCTGGATTTGGTAAGAATATTCCATAACTGATAGAGCTGGATCTGGTTAGAATATTGCTTAACTTATAAAGCTGGTTCTGGTAAGAATACTCCTTAACTTATAAATCTGGATCTGGTAGTAATACTCATTAACTTATAAAGCTGGATCTGGTAAGAATATCCATTAACTTATAAATCTGGATCTGGTAGTAATACTCATTAACTTATAAAGCTGGATCTGGTAAGAATATCCATTAACTTATAAAGCTGGATCTGGTAGTAATACTCATTAGCTTATAAAGCTGGATCTGGTAGTAATACTCATTAACTTATAAAGCTGGATCTGGTAGTAATACTCATTAGCTTATAAAGCTGGATCTGTTAGTAATACTCATTAACTTATAAAGCTGGATCTGGTAGTAATACTCATTAACTTACAAAGCTGGATCTGGTAAGAATACTGCTAAACATCTACTGCCATGAGATTTTGTAATTTACGTAGTGTTTCACACTTTTCTACAAAGACAATCAGTTTTTAATTACTGTTGGAAATTTTCTTCTGAAGAAACAAAAATGTATCACAAACAGATATCAGGATCTCGTTGCACCCAAGCCTCGTAAACTGCTGATGTACAATAATGTTTCAAGGTCTCGAAAATTATATTTAGTTAAAATCTGTATCCACGTTTATTAGATATGTGACTGTTTATTCTGTATTGATCTCCCTTGGAATTGATGTAATTCTACACACTTAATTATACAGATTTTATCTAAATCAATACAGAATAAACAGTCACATATCTAATAAACGTGGATCTTCCTTGAAATTGATGTAATTTTACAGACTTAATTATATAGATTTTCTATATTACTGGCGGAATCCTACTGGTTTAATACACTGAGATCTCTTAAATGTCAACTTGAAATATGCTGATTTAACATTAAAAAAATCTCGTAAATTACGTTAAAAAAGACTTATTTATATTTTCTATCGGAAATCCACCATCTTCATATCCCCAGATCCCCAAAATTATTACTGGAAATTCATTTTTAATACACAAGATCTCGTAAATTATTACTGGAAATTCATTGATATACAAGATCTCGTAAATTATTACTGGAAATTCATTGATACACAAGATCTCGTAAATAATTGTTAGAATTGAGATATTGTTGATTATTTGGAATGAGTTTTATTAATACAACAGAATTAATTAATCATTGTCATTGTTATAATGAGCTTTCTTAATACTAATTATTGTTGGAATGAACTATCTTAATACAGTAGAACTAGTTAATTATTGTTGGAATGAGCAGTATTAATACAGCAGATATAATTAACCATATTTCATAGTTGAAATGATCTTTCTTAATACAGTATATCTTGTTAATTATTGTTGGAATGAGCAGTATTAATACAGCAGATTTAGTTAATTATTGCTGGAAGGAGCTTTATTAATACAACATATTTAATTAATCATTGTTAATTGGTAGAATGAGCTTTCTTAATACTAATTGTTGTTGGAATGAACTTTCTTAATACAAATTATTGTTGAAATGAACTTTCTTAATGCTAATTATTGTTGGAATGAACTTTCCTAATATTAATTATTGTTGGAATGAACTTTATTAATACTAATTATTGTTGGAATGAACTTTATTAATACTAATTATTGTTGGAATGAACGTCCTTAATACTAATTATTGTTGGAATGAGTTTTCTTAATACAGATCTCGTAAATCACTCCTTTATTTATAAGTTGAATAGTTTTTAGCTCGTGTGACACATTTTATTTTATTTTTCCTCAGGATGTTTTTCGTAAACTTCTCATGAAAATTTCGACGTTGTTCATTTCTTATATTTGTTACTTTATACCTTCTTCTCTTTTACATCCGTTCAACTATTTCATCTTTTTGTAAGTTCTTATTTTTGCTAATTTTTTTTTTTCCTGTTCATATACTACTTTCTTTATTTTCTAGATTTTCTCTTTCTTTCTTCGGTCACATCCTGTTTCACATTATCTCACATATTTATCAAATCCATAATGTATAATTATCCCCTCTTCTTTATTATTCATCTTGATATTTTCTTATCTTTCATATATCTTTTGTTGTCTCTCACATCTTCTAAAGATCAAAGTGGTTAGGGCGGTAATCTTGAAACCTGCGGATCGAGGGTTCGAATACCGAGACCGAACATGTTCGCCCTTTCGACCGTGTGGGCGTTTCAATGTATCGGTCAACTCCCCCCCCCCTTTCCGTTGTTAAAAGAGTAACCAAAGAGTTGGCGGTGGGTAATGTTGTCTAGCTATCTTCTCTTTAGTGTATCACGGATGGCTAGTGCAGATAGCCCTCGAGTAGCTTTGCGCGAAAATCAACAAAACATAGAAACAAACAAATGGAGATTAAATAATTAATTATTGTAAGATACTTTAGACAATAAAAATTAATGGAGCTTTCATTAAGAAGTTTCATTTTATAATTAATAAAATAATTTGATATTTACAGCATTAACGGCACCATATGTGCCAAAAGGGCTAAGGGGTCACTTCAGAGACCACCAGTTTCAAGATTATACATCAGTAATTTAGAACTTCTGACCAAAGGAATGATGACCGATATTAACAACTCTCCTCCTATCCAGCTACCCTAAACTGAATATCAAGATTGACTGTGACAGTTATAACGCGTTCCACCACAACGTGTTCGGCGGTACATCGTGGCACAAACCTTGGACCTTTCTATCTACAGCCCTGATCATTAATCACGAGGTCACGTGTAGCTCAATAACAAGGAGAGTTGATCATTTAAATTTGTTTTAGATAAAACATTTTCATAAAAGAAAACCGAAATAAAAAATTAGATTTTTCCAATATGAATAGTTGATAAAAAGTTATTCGGGTCTCTGCCAATAACCTACTACTAATTATTATTTGGGTCTCTTCCAGTAACCTACTACTAAGTATTATCTGAGTCTCTGCTAGTAGTCTACTACTAATTATTATTTGAGTCTCTGCCAGTAACCTACTACTAACTATTATCTGAGTCTATGCTAATAGTCTACTACTAATTATTAGTTGAGTCTATGCTAGTAACCTACTACTAATTATTAGTTGAGTCTATGCTAGTAGTCTACTACTAATTATTATCTGAGTCTATGCTAGTAGTCTACTAATTATAATTAGTAGTAGACTACTAGCATAGACTCAGATAACTAGCATAGACTCAGATAATAGTCTACTACTAATTA